>NC_069127.1:81400598-81478098 GCF_026914265.1 Mya arenaria
TCTTTAAACTGCCTTAAAGTCATCCAATGGCAATGACCAATCAGCTGTCATTTAAGTCCATGCATATTTCGATTGTTCAAATAATCCTGACAACATGGCGCTCAGGGGGTGGTGGGGATTAATGTTTGACAAACATCTCTTGTTATAAAATGTTTATATTTTTATTGGAAATATTACCAAACATTTGCAAATATTGCATGTTTTAGAAATGTTTAGAACAATTTTAGTCATACTTTAGATTATTCTGGGAATATTACAAACATGCTGAAAAACCTGCTGTTAATTTTAATACTATGCAATGTAGATTTTGGTAATATTTCCAGAATGTTTCATGTCCTACAGCAGCCCACGTGGAGCTTTTTCTTTTGGATTATTTTATTTCAATTCATCTTTTGATATGCCCAAAAAAGTTTTGGTAATGTTTCCAAATATTTCAAGATAATATAATTGTATTCAGGATGAATTTGAGAACGATAACGGAAAATGTTCGTAATTCATTTTGGGAATATTACCAAATATTTGTGACAATTCTAGTTTAAGAATGATATAGAAAATCTCTCGGCATAATATGGATTATTTTGGGAATGTTCTCAAAAATGTTGAAAAGCCCCAGTTTTCAATACTATACTATGAACTGTTTGGTCCTACATAAACTATTTGTGGAGTTTTCAAAGGCTTTTTGTTGAATTAGTTTGTTTCAGTTCATCTGGTAATATTCTCAAAAATGTTTGGTAATGTTACCAAATATCACGATCAAATTGGTAATATTCCCAGAAAACCTGGACATTTTATTCAGAATCCTAGCAGAAAATGCTCATCATTTATTTTGGGAATATTACCAAATATTTGTGACTTTTCATAATTGAAGAATATTTTTGAAAATTTCTCGGCATAATATCGATAGTTTTGGGAATGTTCCCAAAAATGTTAAAACCCCCACTATAACTTTAAATACTATACTTTGAAATGTTTGGTAATATTCCCGAAAGGTTTTGGTAATGTTACCAGAAATTTCAAGATTAACTTTGGTAATATTCCCAGAAAACCTGAACATTATTTCCAAGACGAATTTTAAAATGTTAGCCGAAAATGTTCATAATTCAGAAAAATTACCAAATATTTGTGACAACCCCTAGTTTTTATTAATTTTAGAAAACCTCTCAACATACTATGGATACTTTTGGGAATATTACCAGAAATGTTGAAAACCACACCATAACTCTTCGATACTATATTACAAAGTGGAAATATTTTCAAAATGTTTTGGTAATGTTACCAACTTTTCAAGATCAAATTGGAAATATTTCCAGAAAACCTGAACATTATACTCAGAATAATAGCAGAAAATGTTCATCACCTATTTTGGGGAAAATTTCCAATTATTTGTGACTTTTCATCGTTGAAGAATATTTTAGAAAATCTCTCGGTATAGTATTGATTATTATGGGAATGTTCCCACAAATGTTGAAGTTGGGAATGTTCCCACAAATGTTGAAACTCCCGTCACAACTTTCTATACTATACTACAAAGTGTTTGGAATTATTTTCAAAATGTTTTGGTAATGTTACCAAATTTTCAAGATCAAATTGGTAATATTCCCAGAAAACCTGGACATTATATTCAGAATCCTAGCAGAAAATGTTCATCATTTGTTTGGGAATATTACCAAATATTTGTGACTTTTCATAGTTGAAGAATATTTTAGAAAATCTCTCGGCATAGTATAGATTATTTTGGGAATGTTCCCACAAATGTTGAAACCCCCACCGAACTTTCAATACTATACCACAAAGTGTTTGGAAATATTTTCAAAAAATGTTTTGGTAATGTTACCAAATTTTCAAGATCAAATTGGTAATATTCCCAGAAAAACTTGGCATACTATGGATACTTTTGGGAATATTACCAGAAATGTTGAAAACCACACTATAACTCTTCAATACTATACTATGAAGTGTTTGGTAATATTCCCAAAGATATTTCTAATCCTACAGAAATGCTTTGAGGACATTACAAAGGGTTTCTGTTGAATAAAAATGTTACCATGCTGAAAAGGGAAAGCTGCGTTTTCCCTTTTCATTTTGCGGTTTGTTATAAGTGAAATTCCGGTTTGTGAACAGAAAACAGCGAAACTGAACGTGATGTTTTCCTGGCAGTAAAACAACAATGGCAATATCTGTCTTATATTATTTCATTATTTGTTCACTGCCATTCATGTTCACCTTTTTTGTCTCCCAGTTTGAACTATTCCCTGGGAGGAATGCTCTCGTGGTCCCTAATTTTGTACCGTAAAAAGGGATCCCCAACACCTGTTTTAGTCATTATAGTTTATTTAAAGTCGCATAGTTTTAAATATTGCATGTTCATTTAAATGTTATAAAGTGAATTGTGCACCTTAAACAAGGCGATATCATCAGAAATGATTCATTTAAATAAATGCTGATAATGAAATTTGATTATTCACTTAAAGGCATATAGATGTCGGAGCGAAAATGTAACATTCTATGAGGATTAAGAGTTTACTTGAGGGTTAAGTTTGTTAAGGGGTACAAAAGGAATATGGTCTACAGAAAAACAAGGAAGGTGAGGATGAAAAGGACGAAAATAAAAGATAAACATAGTGACCCCCATGACCAGTTTATCAAATTATTGACAGTCAACAATATCATTCGTCAGTTGTACGTCTACAGTTTTAAAGAGTAACAAACACAATATATTGCGTAATGGGCAACAACGTAAGTATGAAGGAGTTAGTTTATGTTATACTACTTTCTTTTCCCTCGATTGTGAAGAAATCTAACATCTTATAGAATCACACTCATGAATGTCCGCTTTAACGGTAGAAACCAGTACGGATGTAAATTTTGGGACGCCATAGGGAGGAGTACCTGGCGGTGATCGAACACACATCGCTTTGGGTGAGAGAGGAAAACTATACCCCTATACTATACATAATAAATTTTATGTACATCACATCATTTCTCAAAAACTGTTGGAACATATTTAGTACGTATGAAAATGGATAATGTTTGTTCTAGATATACTCGCACGAAACCTGTTTTAAATTAACATTTTCAAAAGAAGCAACTTGAATTACTTTCGTGTCTGCTTTGGGCAAATGCGTGGAACAGCTCAAAACCCAACTTGAATTGCATAAAATAACAATAAACCTGCAAGATAAAAACGCACCTGGTGTCGAACATATTACCGCAGTTACATTTGTTAGGTGCATGTCAAAATGAACTAGAATGCTTTAACTCCCTAAAGTAAAGGAGACCTAATTAACGAAGCTAATTACTACTAAAATACTGAATTGTTATGCCTACCAAATAACAACTAGCTACTTGACGTTGCATTCACAAGGACATTGTAAATCGATAAGATATAAATAAACATCCGTTCAACTAACATTTACAAAAACGTTAAGAATTGATAACATAGTACACCAATTATTACAAACGTACTTTCGTACCGAAATAAGGTCTCCACGCGTCTTCTTTATGCTGTGTTGTTTACAAAACATATTGCAACAGGTCCGAACATTTCCTTCGATTATTAAATAATAGCAATTATGTTTGCATAAATATAATTCAAATTATTTGCTAAGAAATAGTTCTACTTGGCTACATGATGCCGTTTCTAAGGCATTCGGATACATTTGCATGTCACCGTTATCATGGCCACGTGATTTTATTCATCCCGTGACGAGATCTCGCGATAGTTCTTTCCATTTGGCGATTCTGTAGCGGCCGCTACAATTCAAAAACTCTCCCGCCCACCACATCCCATCAAACGTTAATAGTATTATTATTATCATTATTATCATTATTATTATTATTATTATTATTATTATTATTATTATTATTATTATTATTATTATTATTATTATTATATGTGCTATGTTATACTCGAACCATACCATTAAACGCGTCGATACTGCCGTTATAGTTTATCGTTTCAGTTGGTACCGCATGAGGATAGGCCACCTGTCATTGTACACCTCAACCAACAAAAAACCTGGATGGCTGCATGTGTCTAGTACAAGTCGCCCTACCGCAAGTGTTGGCCCAAGACGTTAGCTTTGGAAGGATTGCTAAATACGCAAAAGGGACTTTCCATTATTCGTTACAATAGCTAAGAACTTGTTCATGCCGAAGTACCGTCGCAAGTACAGAGTGTGCACTGACAGTGTGTGTGCGAATCATTCGATAGTCTTACATGTATTTCAAATGTGTGTCTATAAAACTGACTATATTGCAATTCGACTCAAAACGTCTGCCGCAAGTGGCGTAAAATTCTCTCGTTAATAATTACTACTGGATAGAACATTATTTGCCTGTTTGCCGTCAATGCTAGCACGCATGTCACATTTCTCTGACAGAAAAATCTTCCAGAAAGCAAGCAAAATCGACATGATCCTAAAATCGGATAATGTCCGTCATTAGGAAATGACAAGTGTGTTTAAACAAAAGAACCTGTAAATTCCGAGTCTATTAGCCAGCCGTTGTCCATTTTATGTGCTTTTGATCTTTGATTTTGTTTCTGACTTTTTTATCCATCTTTAAGTGTGTCTGATTAATAAACAAGTATTAAAAAACCAACAGTTGCCAGTGTGACATTAACCACTTAGGACTGAACAAAAACAGACATCCAGTGCCGATGAACTAACAACATCTCATTTATTGATAACGGAAGTTATTTACTTTTATATACATAGAATTAGTGTCGCTGTGTATTAATAACAAAACTATTTACAACATCTTCATGGAATATTTTTAAACAATAAACTTGACATTTAAACATTAGAAAATTGTGAGAATGAGTTGATGATATACCCAGTTTGATTATTCCTGGGATTACCAGTGATATAATATTTCTTTTACATGTAAAGACGTTAAGTGATTTTTTGCCGAATCATAACATTTGATCTACACAACATGTCTACCAGTATTTATCCTAGGCAATTTTTAGTTGTTTTTCAAAGGTGTCAGTCATGCAATTTGTGTTCGCCAATGCAGTACGCATATACGTATTTAAGTTAATGCATCGTCATATATTACGCGTATTTTCTGATCGGATTTTTAAATTGACATTTGTGAGTAGTAATATTGTATAGTTAGAAAGTAATAGAAGTAACTGTAAGCACAGGCTTTGTTTACTTTTTCAAGTGAAAAATATTCTATTTTGTTTATGACACGAAATACACATTTTACTGAAGTTCATTATCTTACGATATTGTGCATTGCGTATGTTGCAAAGATGACTCCGGTGTTTTTATAGTTTATCATAACTCGATTGTGCAGCACGGTGCTGCTTCGTGTCCTGCTGACACATACCTAACTGATAGAAGTACATATAAGATGTACCCTATTTAGAGGCACAGGGCAGGGGTGAAAATTACAATGGAAATACATGACATATAATTCTTTTTTTTATTGATGTATTTTTGAAAAAAATACTTTATAGGCAATAAAAAAGCGACTTTGATGATGATGTTATTCTGACATCAACCTGCCTGAAAAACTATTTCTTTTAGGCGTTTGGGACAAACGGTTAAACACTCTTTATTATACAAAACATTTTTCTTGTATTGCTGTATAGCTAATGAGTAAATAAAAGTCAGTAAAATTAAGCATCATTTCCCTTGCAATTTTAGCAACATTCGAGGAACTTTAATGGTTATATACGCTTCATGATTTTCTGTTTCAATTATATGGATTGACATCGTAATGACAACTGTTATGCTATGTTGAGGTTTTATGTGTAAGTATGTGTCTTTGTTTCTTGTATATTCTTATATGACATAAAACTAGTATGCATAAACACTTCACATAGCTCTATAAAAAGAACTTTTGTTGTTCAAATGTGACATACTTTCATAATAATAAACAGCACATTGTAACAAGACAAATGCCATTATTCTTGTCAGAGATGTGTCGAAGGTTAATGGAGTAGCTATATACCTGTAGAGATTGAAACATTATCTGCTTTTTTTCTTGGCATATAGCACTTCAGTGCTACGATGGGTAATATATTGGTTGAAAATGAAGGGATTTTCTTAAGAACACAATATGATTTTTAATTGCTTCGAGAAATACAATATGAAACTACATAACGCCTGTAAGCAAATGCCATTTCCAACAATATATAGAATACATTCTTGCAATCTTTCACCGAATCTGACATATCTTTTTATCACAGTAGGTCGCGGCGACGCATAACGACACACTTTTGTCTGAAACCATGATATGTCAATCAGGTTACATCAGAACTTTTTTATGTAAATTCGACGCGGTATTCTTTTTACGTCATGCTGAATATTAATGTGTATGTCAGGTTATGTTATAAGTCGTCCAAACTAAAAAAAATATAATGTTTTCTGTAAGTAAAGTTTTAACAGGCAAGACGTATTGTCTTAACTTTCGTGTCTGAAACAATCTTTATCAAAGCTATTGATAAACAATTCCAAACGTCTAATTGAATTATGGGGCTGGTGCTTTAACTTAATTAACACTAGCATGTTCAAGTACTTGTTTTTCTCGTATTTTTTACCACCTCGTTTTAAAAGTTATATGATTACTTTGAAACTGTATGAAAACATTGTTTAAAGCCTTATCGTCAACTGCCTGTGACCGATAATTGTATTTGTATGGCATTGTTATGGTAACTTTAAACGTTAGAATTGTTGCTCTGGCTGGAATTATTTATTTGCAGGTCATGCCTGTATCTAGGCATTGGATCTTTATGTTAGATAATCTGTAATCTGATGTACTAAACGTATATCGGTGTGTATTTGTCATTCAAATGCAAGGACCTTCGATGAACATTGAAATAATAAATGTTTCGTTTCATCGTCAGTGTACAAAGCAAACACTATCATTTCTCGTAAATATGTTTAATATTGTTATTATCAATGATAATGTCGGTGTTAGTGGTGTTGCCGAATTGTCCTGAATCATTTTATGAACATTTGGCGCTTTTAATTTTCTGGTGTCAGTGTCAAAAAAGAAACTGCGGTATGCGTCAAGTGTACAAGTATTTTTGAAGTGTCCATGTCCCGTCATCTTCTGGGATAACTTGATATTATTCTTGAAGATGATTTGAATGAGCGGTTTCTGCTTTTAATTATTTAATCAATTTATCAATATGAGTTATTAGTATCTATTAGATCGCCTCGATGTATTCAAGAAATACCCATTGCTGGGCAAAAAGCGCTCCTTAGCCAGTTACCAAAACGAGCAATGAGAAAAGGGCATGGGAAGTATTATTTCATGGCTTATCCTTACCTAAAACATACGAAATGACCTGTTTTAAAATGTACGAATGCGTTGCTGTTTGCTTGAAGGGAGATGGTAGCATCAAAAAACATTAACTCACATTTCGGACGATTCCGGTATGGAAAATTAGCATCCATATGATGTTGTATGTCGTGGCTTTGATGTTGTAGTGTTTGTTGTTTGTGGAGTTTTGAATTGTTGAAGTTAAATGTTTCTGGTTCGTGATAGTTTGTTTTGTGTCCTATGTCAAGTTGACCCTGTGTCATTAAACCGGATTGATGTTTAAACTTTTGACTACTGGACTTTTCTGTAGTTTTCATAAGTATTGGGATTAGTGAGGGTGTTTAAATTGGGAAGAATGAGTCCACTTATTCTTTCACGTTACGTTGGGAACCGTCATAAGCAGCGTTAAATTATTCAACCCGACAAGTGAGAAGTTAAACGAAAATATGACCATAACTTTCGACCGGCCCTTAGGAATTCATGCTCGTGCATATGCATATTATACACATGAGGAAAACATTAAAAAATCTAACACAAAACATAAATGTTCAAATGTTGTTAGTTTTTCAACTTTGCCTATTGCACAAACTATAACAGCTGAGTTTACTTATTTGAAAATATGTGGATTGCAGGATTTTTTTTTTCATTTTAACAAGCGAATGCTACATGTGCTAAATCATTTTTTTAATGGCCCGCGAAAATAACATCGAGCCGCGCAAACAAAACTAAGTGTGAAAATTCTTACTATATAACCGAGAAAATGACATCGAGCGTGGAAAAATATCGACCCTCAATATATCAAGCCATCCGCTTATACTTTATTTGAACGTATAGTTCGAGAAAACAAGGATATCGAGCCATGCAATATCGACCCAATGGGTTTCCATTGTACTTGGGGTTTATCTATTAGTTAATTATAATTTGTATTATTATCCAGTTTCCTCAAGTAAATGCATACTTTGATAAGATTTACCTTTTAGGTTTTTACTTTATTCTGAATTGTTGGGATAAGGGTGAGCCGGTGCGCGCAAAATGGTTTAAATCCCCAGTAAATTAACATTTTACTGACCGTTCCAAGAAGGTACTTAACGATGATAAACACACCTAGATTCGTTATATAGTATATATGCACTTTTCTATGTCTTTAATAGTTACCCTGTGCCATTAAACGGGGTTTATGTTTAAACATTTGGCTACTGAGATTGTTTCTGTAGTTTTTCAGATAAATGTATTCACGTAGAAAAAATATCAAATATGCATCAAACAAGGTATACCAATTTATGGACATATTATAACGAACGCTTATTATTAACTGCTATATCTGTTTATTTATTTTGACGTAACGGACATTGGGGTGGCAAGAAAGGGGCAGATTTCCATGTTCTTCAATTTGTGCATATCTTATACCATGTTTGACAAAGGTGGTTGTCAGTCGAATATGAATAATGTCTAAGCTTGTGTAAACTAGCTTTATCGATCTGAGAAGTCCCATAACTAAAAATAATTAGTTGAGCACTTTCCTTTAAATAGAGGGCGTTTGTTTGCAGGAGTCTTCATGCATTTGGGAGAAGCATTATCAAAACAAGCTTGTTTTAAAAAAAGATCAAGATTTAAAACTACTTCTATACGTTGGTCCGAAATACACTTACTCCTATACTGATTTAAAACATGCGTAATAAAAGTTGCGAAGCATATTGGTTCCACAAATTAAGACACTCCCTGTAATAAAATCAAATTGAGCAAACAGTTTCATGCAGTTTATTTTCCATTGTTTGCAAAGCTGATAATGTTGGTTGCTCATCGACTAAACCGACAATAATAAATATTCTGCATTCATTTGATCCCATTTTTTTTCGTGCAGTTCGTTCGTTGCAATTATGGAATGAAATTAATGGCATTCATTAACATGCATTTACTGAATGTCTTTTTGCATTGCCAATAAAATGTTGAATATAATACTTCTAAAAATGGTTTATATGTAACATTGAAACCAACATAAAAGTAGTTCCTTTACAAAACCTCTTTGAGAGATAGACAACAGATGAGACGGTTTCATAACATGATTATATAATTTGAATTCCTCCATGACTCAAATTTTTATGCAAGCATCATTTGTTGTCTATGGCTTCTCAATAAAGTATTAAAATAACATGATAACGTGTTCATCGCATGTCACCTGTATGGCATATGGCTATGTGACGGCCGATTGAGAAACTTGTGATAGTGATCACCGATTTGTATGACCTCTCTACGATAATTATCTTCAATATGCAAGATATTTTCTCGATTCGCCACGAGTATGAATTCTAGATCAAATATACTTCCGACTGCAGTGGCGTCTGGAATATAGATGATGGACTGAATATTGTTGAACACGTTAATAATGGGAATAAAAAAACATGATATATCGATAGCATACGAAATTTACGTTTATATAAAATGTTAATGGAAAAATGGTTTGCTCGGAATATTATATCTAAAAGATTAATGGATAATGAGATCGTTGCAAATGAATCATAAAAAATCATGTACTGTAAATAAGCCCTAGATCATTATTTTCTGTTTGTTTCCCTACGACTTTAACTTAATACGGGCGCAGTATATGTATAAAGAATATCAATAAATTAGTACAAAATTTCATTTGACGAAAGCTTGAAATCATTTATTTCTTAAAATAGTTTCATTTTTTCTACCTATGTAACTATGTTATGGACTATTGGACAGTTGAATATGGTGTATACGGTTATACGGTTATACTTACCTAAAAAGCGGTTTAGGCACAAATCAGTGTTATTTTTAAAATTGCTTTCAAGATGATTTAATGCCAATGTAAATACATTTGGAATATATCGCATTGTCCGTCTGATCACACATTTGAATTTATCTGTCATGTTTTCTTACAGGAACAACACTTATAAGTACATACGGATACGGATATGTAAAAATTGACACTTCCATTAAATGGAAGGTATTTGTTGTTTATATTCTAATTTAGTTTCTCTCTTTGCTATGTTTCAGCACCAATGTTTAGGTTTTTATTATAATTTGTATTGTTGATATCTTCAGCATGATCATTTAAAAAGTACTAGTGAACATTGTATAGGTTTTTGCAGTATCATATATTCACCATAAAAGAGAGATTCAAAAAGCATCTTATATACTCAAAATAGTTCGAAACCGTCAAAGGTGTTATGTATGAAGATATGTTTTTATATTCCAAAGCTTACTGTTTGGCGAATGTTGCTGACTAGCGAACCCTTTTCGCCCAGCAATGAGTTTCTCTTGAATAAATTGAGACGATCTGGTGGAAGCTAATAACTCATATTAAGAAGTATTGATTAAGTTAATAAAAACAGAAACCGCTTAATCAAATCATTTTCAAGTATAATATCAATAAATCAACTTATCCCAGAAGACGACGGGACAAGACAAATTCAAAAATACTGTACATTCGACAAAAAACGCAGTTCCTTTCTTGCCATCGACACCAGGGGTTATATTCGGTTTGTACACTGAAACGAACACTTTATTATTTCAATGTACGAGTTCATAAAATGTCCTGGCATTTGAATGACACACACACACACACACACACGCACGGACGCACGCACGCACGCACGCACATACACACACACACTGATATACTTATATTGCGTGCATATATTTATAGTCCGTGTTGATGAAGAATGTTCGCGATTGAGAATGATTGATTAATTTGTCATGGTCGATTAAAATTGAAATCGAATATTGCAAGGCATACATGTTTTTTCTTTTTTTCATGTTTGTGCTCACGCATTACAACACTTGATAATTTGGATCACGAAAGTTTCCGTTTCAGGGAAAACTAGTCATATCAAAACGTACACGTGAATTGTTGTGTCTTTCAATATGTGCTAAATATCAGTGCAGTATTTTGGTAACAAAGTTGGTGTTTGCTGTAGCCAAGTTATTTTAATGAATATATTATCTGTATTCAATGTATAATGATATTATGACGTTGTGTGTCCCTCGTTGAATGTCACTATGCCTTGCCCGTTGAACGTTTTAACCGGATCATTGTTATGCATTTTTGATACTGGGCTTAATCCAGTATTAAGCTTCCAATCATTAGAAACATATTAATTATACCGTTTTTAACTGTTTCAAAATACGATATTTATGAAGAAAATCATGAATTGCATTCGAATGAACTACAACTGATTACACTCTTTGGAAAATACTTAGGACATGTATGTTCCTCATTTAGAAATGTCATATTTAGGAAACATTTTATTGGATTGGAGATGCGTTTGTTCATACTCAGATAGCACCGGTTGTTGCTAACGTTATCTCCTTCATCATGTTACTTTCTCTAGGAGGATTCTTTTCAATGTGCGGTTTGCAGTGATTATAACGTCGTAGGAATGAATTTCACCAAAATTCTTTTGTAAATTTCAATTACTGAAATTCAAAAAAACAACATAAAAGCAATTAAATGTAGACACTCATACTTCAAGACGCCCGGCCATTTGGTGCGTTTAGTTAGCATAAGAGGTTAACGGCATATTAAAACTGTAAGGCAAGCATTATCCAATTACGGAAATGAAATGTTCACATAGACGGTACAAAAAAAATGGTTCACAAAAACGCATCTCATAATTTAGAAGGTATTCTAGACGTTAAATCTTTGTTCTACGTCGACCGCCCTTGTTGACAAAATGACTGAAATATACGTAAAATTATAGTGCGTTTTAAAATTACGTATTTACCAATAATTTGTCACATCAGCAGATACGCTAGCCTATGACTTAACTGCACAATTGCAATTTTTTCTTCACATAAAATTGATGATATTGTTACGCTGCGTTGCATCGAGAGCAAAAAGCGATAAAATATATCATGGTCTTGAAACATGGTGTTTTCTTATGTGATTATTGTATAAATAAATTGCATTGTTACATCAAGTAACTTCAGGGCAAAGATGTTTAAGTAAGTTTATCGATGTCTATGTAATAATCTTAGCAGTTTTTTGTGTAGACACACTAAATATACAATGTATAGACAATATGTTTTGACGTCTTAAAATAACATAATCGTTGATGTGGTTAAATACAATATGTAACTTACCTTAGAAATAAGCATACGAAATGACCTGATTCAAAGCGTATTTATGCGTTGCTGTTTGCCTGAAAGGGTATCGTAGCATAAAATACACATTCTTACATTGCGGACGATAATGTTGAGGAAAATTAGGAACAATATGACGTCGTGGCTTGTAAGTAGTGAGGGTGTCTTAATGGGGAAGACTGAGTATCGTTATTTTTTCACGTTACGTTTTGGGACCCATCATGAGCAGCGTAACATCGTCGAACCCGGCGCGTGAGCAGTAAATTGAAAAGGTGACTTTCGACCGGCTCTTAGGAAGACATGCTCGTGCATATACCCACTAAACACATGAGCAATAATTAAAACATTTTTATAATCTAAAACGGAAGATGAATATACAAGTGTTGTTAATTGTTCAAAATTGTCTATTGAACAAACACTAACTTCGAGTTTTACGTTTTGAAATCATGTAGTCGTTAATAAATGTTTCATTTTAACAAGCGAATGCTACACGTGCGCTCAAAGTGAACCTTATTTCAAATAAATTTTACAGAGAATTAACATCGACTTCATCAACTTCTCCATTTTGGCAAAACTAAAATGCTTGTTGTTGATTTGGATATTGATAATGTATTTTTATTCTGGAAGAAATGTTAGCACAGGCCGGTTTCAGTAAGTTAATTGTCAGTATTTCAGAATGTTAGAAAAAGGCGGATATTTTTAAATTGTATTTTTCCCATTGAGCACATGCGCCCAGGCCGGGAAACGAACCCTGATCGCCAAAGTGAGAAGCGAGTGCGCTCACCACTGCGCTAAACGGAAAACCAAAATGATTGACTTTTGTTCAAAATGTAAATTAAATATTCGTGTAAAAGGAAAACAAACGGAAAAACTAAACAGTATAGAATTCGATGATATTTAAGCCAATCCCTGTAATGCTATTTTGAGAAACAGCATCATAGTACGATTGGGAATATGAAAACCTCTGGTTTTCACACGTAATATGAGTCCCAATTTACACTTACTGTATGTGTTATGACTTTGAGTTTGAAACTCGTTATGAGAACTGAGATATTCAATTGTAACAACACATTTTTCTTATAATGTTTTTGAAACTGCTTTTAACAGGTATGGCCATCGATTACGAAATATTCGTTATATATTGCTATACCCAAAGAATGTTTTAATATGACCTCTAATTATAAGGACTGTCTGACTCTCAGCCAACCTCAAAAATTGAACTTCTTGTAAAAAAATATGTATGCCCTTGAAATAATCTTTCAGATATGTTTATTCCTCGCAAACAATCGTTTTATTCCAAGAATTCCTTTTAATATACAGACATTCGAACAAATTTATTATCGTCTAAAAGCTCATATTTAGTGGCATAAATATTGAGAAATTTAGAGTATTGGTCATTTCCGAACTGACTGGTAAGATTATTGTCACGGTAGTCTCCATTGAATTAAAACTTCAGGTTTAAAAAAAGCAAAAACAAAAAAAAACTTTGGTGTTACTCGCTTTGTATTGAAAGAGCGTGTTCGGTTATTATTAGTCTTTCATTCAGTTTTATAAAGAAAAAAATAAATAACAGACATACATGTAGAACAAATATAAAATATTTATCAATCAAGGTGTCACAATTTATGGACATATTATCACGACCCCATAATACTATCAGCTTTAACTATTTGTTAAATCTGACCCAACGGACAATTGGGTCGCAAGAAGGGACGCAATTTTCTTCAACCTGTGCATAACTTATCCAATGCCATTCAAAGGTGGTTGAAACGTGCAGGAATTTGCATGTATTTTGGAGAAGCCTTATTAAAAACTTGTTAGAGGAAACAGTTTTTATGCAGTTCATTTTTCATTGTTATTGCAAAACTTATAATGATGATTTCTCATCGACTGAACTGACAATAATACATATTCTACATTCATTTGATCCAATCATATTTTCTCACATGCAGTTCGTTCGTTGCAATTCCGAAATTAAGTTAATGGCATTCATTCACATGCATTTCGTATATATCTAAGAGCATTTGCATTGCCAATAGTATGTTCAATAGAAAAAAATGTTTTTCAAATGAATTTACTTGAAAATGGCTGATATGTGACCTTAAAACCAACTTAAAAGTAGTTCCTTTTCGAGAACCTATTGAGAGCTGGCACCTGTTTTCGAGAACCTATTTGAGAGCTTGTACCAGTTGGCTGTTTTTACAAGAATGCTTGACAACCATACAACGCCCTTGGTTGACTGTATGCCAGCTCCTCTTGGTACGATCAGTGTATAACGTGTTGCAAAGTCGGTTATTGTCTAAAATGAGTCTTTGAAGATGGAAATAGACAACAGAAGAGACGGTTACATAACATGATTATATAATTTGTATTCTCCATGTCTCTAACATTTATGAACATGCAAACATCATTTGTTGGCTATGACTTCTTCTCAAATAATTATTAAAATAACATGATAGCGTGTTGATAACACACATCGCACGTCACCCGTGAAACTTGTCAACAACGCTGTACTCTGACTGTATGACATATTGTGGCGCTCGAATGTGAAGCCAGTGATAGTAAACACCGCTTTGTATGACGTCATCTCTATAATAATTGTCTTAAATATGCAAGACGTTTCTTCGATTCGCCACGAGTATGATTCTTAGATCAAAAATACGTCCGGCTGCAGCAGCGTGTGGAATATAAATGAAGGACTGAATAATGGGAACACAAAACAACATGATATATCGATGGCATACGAAATTTTCGTTTATATAAAATGCTAATGGAAATACGGTTTGCTTGGAATATTATATCTAAAAGATTAATGGAAAATGAGTTCGTAACAAATAATTCATAAAAAACATGTACTGTGAATAAGCCCTAGAACGTTATTTTCTGTGTTTCCCTACGACTTTAACTTAAGACGGGCGCAGTATTTGTATAAAGAATATCAATAAATTAGAACAAAGTTTCATTTGATAGAAGCTTGAAATCACTTATTTCTTAAAATAGTTTCATGTTTTTTCTATGTAACAACGTTATGGACTATTGGAAGTTTGAATACGGTGAATACGGTTATACTTGTCTAAAAACCGGGTTAAGCTCAAATCAGTGTTATGTTTAAAATTGATTTCAAGATTATTTAACACCATTGTAAATACATTTGGAGTATATCGTATGATCAGGAATTTCATACTTTCCGTCTGAAATTTAAATTTATCTGCCATGTTTTCTTAGAGAAAGGACTTATAAATACATACAGATACGGTATTTTCAGAAATGTTTATTGCGGATTAAAGTTAACGACCAAGTGAATATTACAATGAAGAAATTGACACTTCCATTAAATGAAATGTATTTGTTGGTTATACTCTAAGTTAGTTTCTCTCTTCGCTTTACTTCAGCACCAATGTTCACGAGTTTTTTTTATTCAAATTACTAGTGAACATTGTTTTTGGTTTTCGTAGGTTTTTGCAGTATCATTAATTGACCAAATAAGGGAGCTTCAATAAGCATCTTCTATACTCAAACAATTCGAAAGCTTCAAGGCGTGGATGTATAAGAATATGTTTTTATATCGAATACATACTTTTTTAAAAATGTTGCATAATATAGTGAACATCCCTCGTATACATATATAGTTTATGGGTTTCAAAAGTATGAATGTGAATGGTCTTATTCTGACAGGGCAGTTTCCTGTGTAGATTTGATGAGAAGTACATAAAGAAGAAATGCATTATTTCTTTTTAAAGATTGAACGATTTTATAAATTTCTGTTTTATTAAATGTAACGCTATTTTTCGTTTGAGTATGCATGTCTGTTTGTTTCTTGAATATTCTGGTTTTGACGTAAAGTTCTTAAACATATGACTTCTTAAAGCTCCATAAGATTAACTTCAGTTGTAAAATGAACGCATCCTCTCATAATCATGAATAGCACATTCTAACAACACTTATATTATTATTCCAGTCAAGATGTGTCTAAAGTTAATTGAGGAGCTACATAGCTATAGAGATTAAAACATTTTTGAAATAGAAAGCATTTTCTTTACACACACAATACGATTTTTAATTGTTGCATGAAATACGATATCAAATAACATAAAATATAAGCAAACTCCATGTTCAACAATCTGAAGTGTTCAATTCGTGCAATTTTTGACCGAATCCGTTGTTCCATTAACCACGAGAGACGGTCCAAGGGGCAACTCTAACATATCTATTTATCTCAGTAAATCACGGCGACGCATAACGGCACACTTCTGTCTAAATCCATTATCTTCCAATAAGTCTATTTACAGAAGTGTTTTATATAAAGTCAGCGCGTTATTCCTTTTACGTCAGTCAAAAATGATTTGTATCCATAAGGTAAACTATTCGTAAGGACGGACTCATTCGGAGAAAATTGTAAAGGATATTTAACGATTTACGACGTGTTTTCAAGTAACTGGTGGTATTCCATTTTGTTATATAGTAAAGCGATGTCAAGGCAATTACAGTTAGCTAGATAAATGTGTTAGAGTGTGTTTAATTTGATCGAAATGAATACATTTGGGTTGTTTTCGACGTACTTTCATATCGGGCATAACAATCAAGCTTGGGTAGCTAAGTCACAATTCGCTATAGTTTCAATCCCGGAAGGTCAGGTGGAAGTATTCAACTGACACCAAATTTATACTTAATACATACTTTGATAAGATTTACCTTTTGCGTTTTATCTTTATTTAGGATTGTTGGGATAAGAGTGAGATTTGTGCACTTAAACCCCCCAGTATTTTTACATTTTACCGACCGTTCCAAGGCGGTACGTAACAAGCCTTGATAAACATACATAGTTATATGTGGTATGTATGCACTGTGCTGCTTGTGGTGTTTTGTAATGTTCTTCCATGTTTCTTGTTTGTGTTTATGTTCCATGTCTTTGGCGTTTACCCAGTGCCATTAAACCGGGTTTATTTTTAAATTTTATGCTACTGAGCTTGTTTCTATAGCTTTTCGCATAAATATTGGCTGCCTCCACCAAATTGCATCAACTTATTCTAGATAAAATTGAATTTTGTTTAGTGCAGTGCTTCAGTGTTGTCATGATAAGCGTAGACATTGCTCGAGGGTCGTTATAGCGGGTCGTGTCAGTCATTGTACAACTCATCACATGTCATATGATTCAGTGGTGTTTTCGTGATAATTTGCTTCGAGGTGATAATTAATCAATTGATTAATTGTTTTTAATGGAAGAGGCTATTATTACTTTATCACGTTTTTTCTCAAAAAGGGATTAAATTACTCGGACAGAGCAGATTTTTTCGACAATCATATCTGAAATAATTTAAAGGTTCGTTTAGCTATAAGAACGCACCTTAAGTGGTAGCAAACTGATATGCATGCTTTTAGTGAGTGATTAATTTAATGATGTTACACATAACGTCGAACCAAAAAGGAAAATCATTAATTTTATCCAGTGCAATACATAACGATAAGATCCAATGTAATGATATTTCTCAATTCAATGCAATTTGATTGCAGCAATTTTGATCACGGATTAATAATCAGACGACAATTATCTTTGGAAATTGAGGTATCAAAACCGCGATTGAAGGTTTTTAAGGAATATGCACGACCTCGTAAATCGGTATAAATCAAGGTTATCATAGACACCTTATTAACACTTATTCATTAATTATCTAGAATCCATTTTTGAAAAATACTGTTGTTTTTTTGCTATTTATATCTGATAAGTCTGGAAGTTCTTTTCAGCTGATCATTTAGAGAAAATATCATAGAATACAAAATCGTTCGTATTATATTTGATTTAAATCTATACATTTAACACAAGTCAATACCTATTTAGAATTGAGAAACTTCATATCCTAATGTTAATGTTTTAAAACATTTACGTCTACAACTCTTAACTGTTAAATCATACTATACTTTATATCTTAATGGGAAACTGAAATTGCGTCGACATTAACTTTTAATTGATTTTATTCGTGTATGAATATAAAGATGATAATAAAATTTTCCACAATTTGATGAACCACCTCATAAATGATTTGTATCAAAAATGTAAATCTAAAGCAATACCGGACTAATTCGGAGAAAATTGGAAAGGGTATTGAAAGATTGACAACGCATTTGCTTTTGCTCATTTGGTCGTATTGCATTTCGTTATATGGTGAAACGATACCAATAAAATTACATTTAGCTAAATAATTGTTTAAGAGGGTGTTTATTTTTTCTGCAAGTGAATACAATTGGCTTGTGTTCGACTCTTAAGTCTTGCTTAACAACCGCACTAGGAAAGCTACGTCACAATTCGCTTTTGTTTCAGTCCCTGAAGGTCAGCTGAAAGTATTTAACTAACGCAACAGTTAGACCTGGCTGCCGCCACCAATTCGCACCAACTTATGTGGGCTAAATTCGAGTGCAGTACCGTATTGATAAAAGAGGGGATTGCTGAGGGGACGTTTAAGCGCGTCGAGGCAGCGATTGTACAACTTATTTCATATCAGATGATTTAATGGTGTTTTTGAAAAAATTGTTTCGATATGGTAACTAATCAATTGATCAGTTATTAAGTTATTGAGGCATTAAAATGGCATCTCAATGTTTGAAAGGAAAAAGCACGACTTATCGCAAATCGTTATAAATTAAGGTTATCATAGACACCGCATTTACATTTATTCATTTATTTTTATATTTATTTATTTGAAAAGGACATTGTATATTTTATAAAAAAAACTTTATGAACCTTTAAATCTAAAATTATTTAGAATTGAGAAACTGCATACCCTAATATTCATATTTTAAAACAATAAACGTCTACATCTCTTATCTGTTCTATCAAGCTATACTTCCTATTTTAATAGCCAACTGAAATTGCGTCGACATTTATGTCAATATTATGGGATGTATTTTCCTGAAATATATTTTTTGTACCGACTAAATGAATATTTTACTTTATGTAAAAATGTATCCCTATTTCTGTAGAATGTTAATATGCCATTTACATATTATGCTAACTTAACGCACAAAATGATCAGATGCCATGACTTATGAGTGTCTATACATAATTGCTGTTATGCTTCTTTTTTTAATTTCATTAATTGAAATCGACAATAAAACATTTGTGAAATTATAATCTACGACGTTATGTTCACAAAAACCCGCACCTCGAGAAGAGTTTCTCATAGAGAAAGTAACATGATGAAAGAGATAGCGTTAGTAACAACCGCTGCTATCTGAGAATGAACGGAAGCCTATCCGATTATAAAAATGCTTACTAAATATGATATTTCTTAGTGAGCAACATACATGTTCAAAGTATTTTTCAGAGAGGGTATTTAGGTCAAACCTTCCGAAACATAAGAGCGTCAAGAAATCATTTGTAGTTCGTTAAATCATGTTTTTCATTATAAATATCGTATTTTTATACAGTTGACTATGGTATTGTTAATATATTTGTTATGATAGAAAGAAAAATACTGGAATAAGCCCAGTATCCAAAAATGAATAACAATGATCCTGTTGAAATGTACAACGGGCAAGGCACATTGACATTTAACGAGGGACACACAGCGTCATTATAACATAATACAAAACAGATTAGATATTCATTAAAATATCTTGGCTACTGCAATCACCAACTTTGTAACCAAAATACTGCACTTAGATTGCGCACCTATTGAAAGACCCAACGATTCCCGTGAATGTATTGACATGGCTAGTTTTAATGTAAAAAGTAAACATTCGTGACCCAAATTATCAAATGTTGTAATTTCAATTTGAAAAGTGACAATTTAATCTACCATATAAATCTTGAACATTCTATATCTCCACGGACTATAAATAAAACGTTGTATATTCAACAACCACACGTACTATAAGTATATTAGTGTGTGTGTCATTCAAATGCCAGGACCTTTGATGAACTCGTACATTGAAGTAATAAATAAATTCGTTTCTTCGTCAGTGTACAAAACACTGCCTTTTTGTCGTAAATATGTTTAATATTGCTGTCAACGTTGATTATGTCGGTGGTTGTGGTGTTGGCCGTATTATTCTGTATCATTTTATGAACATTTGTCGGTTTTTCTATGCTGGTGTCGATGGCAAAAGAGGAACTGCGGTACGCGTCACGTGTACAAGTATTTTAAGTTTCCATGTCCCGTCGTCCTCTGGGATAACTTGATGTATTGATAGTATACTTAAAGATGATTTGAATAAGCGGCTTCTATTTTTATTAATTTAATCAATACATCTAAATATGACTTATTAGCATCCACCATATCGTCTCAATTTATTCAAGAAATACCCATTGCTGGGCGAAAAGAGTTCCCTAGCCAGTAACCAAAAAGAGTAGTGAGCAAATGGAATAAGAGGTATTGTTTCATGGCTAAACGTGGCGTTAAAACTTTGTTCAACGTTGACCGCGCTTGTTGACAATATAACTTGCATATATGTAAGAAACGGTACGTTTTAACCAATAATCTCACATCAACAGATACGCTAGCTTATAACTTTACTACACAATTGCGAATTTCCTTCACATAAAATTGTTTGAATTGTTTCACTACGTTGCAGCATTAGCAAAAAAGCGACTAAATATCATGGACATGAACAATGTTGTTGTCTTATGTGATTTTTGTTTAAATAAATTGATGTAACATCGAGTAGCTTGAGGGCAAAGTTGTATAAGTTAGTATATTGCGGTAATCAATATATCAGAGCAATGATTTAAACATTTTAATAATCTAAACGAAACATATCTGTACAACTGTTGTAAGTTGTTTAACGCTGCCTATTGATCAAACAATAACATCTGAGCATATGTGGTTTAGAATTTCTTTTTCATTTTTATAATCGAATTATACATGTGGGCTCAAAAAGAACCGTATTTGAAACCAATTTTACGGACAATTTATTTCGACTCTATTGACTTTTGCATTTTGCGAAACTAAAATGTTTGTTGTTTATTTCGATATTTTTTTTCTTTTTCTTCTGGAAGATATTTTGGAACAGTCAGGTTTCAGTGAGCTAATTTTCAGAAAATTAGAATTTTTGAAAAAGGCGGCCAATTATTTTGTATTTTTTTTTTCCATTTAGCACCTTTTTCTGTAGCTCAACTTTTCAAATTCAAGAACGAATTCACGGAGTTCTATCGTTTTGCTGTAAAACTGTCGTGATTTGTTAAGTGCAAATATTTCTTACATTAAAAGTATCGATGTTATTTAAGATGCATATAACAAATTCAAGGATACATATCAAAAGACATTTTCCAATGGACAGGTGCGTAAACCATTCAAAGAACTTGCAAGAACTTATGCAAGTATTATTTGAGGACTTGAAAAGGTGTAAGATCCTTCTTTTCGATACAGAATTGGGTGAGCATGGTGCCCTGTAGGGTATGTTATGACAGGGCTTGTGTGAGGTTATGGCGACACAAGCTAGTTTAAGACTCGTGTTCCGATGAATTTGTGGTACCATTCTTAGGAGGTAATCCCATCTTTGATCGGTAAAGCTATTTTGATGTGTGTGTGTTCTGTTGATGGTGTTTGTATTTATGCATGTGGTGTTTTTAGGTTTAAACATACCATTATATATATATATATAGTATTTATGCACTGTGCTGTTTGTAGAGTTGTGTGCTGTTCTATGTTTCTTGTTTGTGAATTTGTGTTCTATGTCTTTGGCGTTGCCTATTGCCACTAAACCGGTTTTATGTTTAAACATTTTGCTACTGAGCATGTTTCTGTAGCTTTTTGCATACATATGAACTTTGGGTCTCATAGAAATAGATTCATTCTTTGCAGAAATTCAAGTTTGAACTGAATTCTGTGTCACATGTGAGGCATGGCATACATAAAGTGATAATGTTGTCTACTTCGTTGTCATCATGTGTCCATTTACATCGAATCTCAACCGAACTTAATTACATTTTTTGTTCGTTATGGAATTGCCAAAAGCTAACAATCCGTTTATTATTTTATAAAAAACACGATTTCATACAGTATGAACATAAAACAAAATAATACATTTTTATATAGGCATTTTAAGTCAGCCAAGGTCGATAAACAACCAGATCGCATTATCACAGTATAATTAACAATATTGTACTTTATTCACAAGCATTTACTAATTAAGATATTAATCAAAAAAAAAATGTGTCAAAATTGATTGACATATTATCACGACCCCTAACTACTACGAGTTTTATCTATTTATTTATTCTGACGTAACACCCCTTGGGGTGGCAAGAATGGAACAGATTTCCATGTTCATCAACTACATTCCTCCCACCTCAGATAAGTAGATCCAATAATTTAACATTGCTAGAAATTCTTATCTTGCCCACGGGCAAAGATAAAACAAGTACCTGTATGGAACTCCTTTTTAATGGTTTTCACATTGTTATTACCTCCCTTGTTGAAGACTGTTGTATGTAGCATCATTAAAACCTTGTGGCAATATTTAGAATGCTAATTAATTATTTCTCGCTTCAAATGTCACCATAAAACAGTTTTCACGCACCTTTCAAGATATTATGCTTTACACTCCTAAGAACTATTTAAAGACCGATTTGAATATTAACATAATCTGAATCACTGCGCGCATATCCAAGACAAATGCGAATTATCTCATAATTATACGCATTTATTTTCACTACGCATAAAAGAGTTCCAGCAAAAAATACAGTTTTTATTTATTTTGTTTAACTGAAGTGGGAGAAAAAGCATCTACCATAGCCGAGTGTGTAACATAGGTTCATCCAAATATATATGCAAAAAGCTCGCGCAGGATGTTTTTCGGAAACTCGGCTAACCTCGTTTCCGCAAAATCTTACACTCTCGGCCATGGTAGATACTTATAATCTTATCACATATTTGTCAAAGCTGGTAGTCAGTCGAATATGCATATGGTCTTGAAAATGGTCATAATTTGCGTGATCTAACTCAATCAATTGAAGGCGTGAAGAAAATTCACTAATACTATAGTCCTAACCCTAAAAATAATTAGTTCAGCACTTTCCCATCAAAATAGGGCGTTTCGTGCAGGAGTGTGCACGCATTATGGAGAAGCATTATCAAGACCTTGTTGTTAAAAATATCAAGATTGTTAAGTTCGTATTTGATGGTCCGAAGTGCTTTTTACTCCTTTGCTGATTTAACAAAATACTGATTTAAAGTGGCGAAGCATCTTGATTGCACAAATTTAGACACTCACAGTTATTAAATGAGATCAAATATATCATTCAGTTTATTTTCTACCGTTATTGCAAAACGTATAATTCTGAGTGTTTATCGACTGAACTGACAATAAGAAGTTGTCTACATTCATTTGATCCCATTCTATTGTCTCAAGTGCGATTAGTTCGTTGCAATTCCAGAATGTAATTCATTAGCACGCATTTCGTGTATGTCTAAGATCATTCGCATTGCCGGTGTACGTTCAAAAGATGGCATTGTCTTTCAAATTGTTGATATGTGACTTTATGAACAACATAAAGGTAGTTTCTTCTCGAGTACCTATATGAGAGCTGGCGCCGGTTTACGTTTTTTAAGAAGTCAGGAATGCTTGACAACCATACGACGCCCTCGGTTGACTGTGTGCCAGATCCTCTTGATACGCTGAGTGTGTAACGTGTAGTAAGCCGTTTATTATCTGGAATTAACCCTGAAGACGGAAATACACAACAGATGAGACGGTTTCACATGATTATAAAATTTGTATTCCTCCATGACTCCAATATTTAAAAACACACAATTATGATTTGTTGTCTATGACTTCTTCTTGAAGTATTATTAAAATGACATGCTGACGAGTTGATCGCACACATCCCGCACATAAAGACACGCAAATATTTCACTTCAAATTCTATTTACAGTAATTTGTAAAGAAGCAGAGTATTTAAATGCATTATGCCATTTTCTGCAGGAATTATATTCAAAGTTTTAGTATGTGTAACTAAGTCAAAAACAGGTTTTATGAGCTCTGCAATTGACCGTGTCTATATTATTTGATTAAAAACGAAATTGCTTTATTATTATTTAACGTTTGCATTTGAATTCTTCTTCTTAAAGTAATCGGAAAATTTAGTTGATCTAAATGATTAATCAACACCTATAGCATATACAAAAAAACATAAAGATTTTCATGAAAACAATATTTAAATGCGAACACTTAAGTTAACGAAAAAAAACAGAAGTTAATCAATGTAACATTATATCATTCTAGTAAAAAGGATAACTTTCATGAACTATTTTTGTAAGGGAATATATCCGAAATAGTTTGAAATTTCATTGAGTAACATTTTTATATACAAACTTCATACTTGATCGACCGTCACATTATACATCAATTTATACACCACTTATCTTCAATCATGGCAAATGGCATCAATTTCTCAAACAGCACAAGTAGAATTCCGGTTTGTGTACTGAAAAAAGCGAAACTGAATGTGAGGTTTTCCTGGCAGTAAAACAGCGATGGAATGCAATATCTGTCTAACATTAATTTATATAAGCCGTGTCATAATGTGTTCCCTTCCATTCATGCTCACCATTTTTTTCTCCGTGTTCGAACTATTCCCAGGGATGCATACTCTCGTGGTCCATAATTTTGTAGCGTAGAAATGGATCCTCCTACATCTGTTTTAGTCATAACATTTCATTTTAAGTCGCATTGTTGTAAACCTGGCAAGTTCATTTAAATGTTACAAAAAATATGCACCACATATGCATCCAACAGGGAGAAATCAGATATGAAATTTGTATTATGATATATGAAGTAATTAATAAGATTATTTTCAGTGTCGAACTTAAAACCGTTGTTGCATTGTTTAGTTGCATGGCAAAATGAGCTTACTCGAATTTTTAAACCACCGATTACCCCGAAATCGTAAGAAGTAAAAGAATCATAATTTAACAAGCTAATTTCTACGAAAATAACTAACGAGATATGCCTAGCAAAAAACCATAGCTACTTGACATTGACATTCACAAGGACGTTGTAAATTGATAAGATATAAATGCACATATGTTGCAGTGTCATTTTCAAGGACGTTGTAAATTGATAAGATATTTACGTTTTTCGTTCCGATATTAAATCCCAACGTGCCTTTTTTATGCATTTTCATTTACAAAACACATTGCAACAGGTCCGGACATTTCCTTCGAGTATTAGATAACACATTTATGTTTACACAATTTGTGTTTGAAATATATAGGTTCCATGTTTAACTTTGTACGGACGAATATCATTTAGCTTAGAAGGAACGTGTATAGATTGAACTTTAGTTTTCAATATTTATTATCAGATCTTTTTTAGTGTGAATATATCCAAAAGGTCAATTTTTTTCAATATGTATGCCAATAATTATCTTATTTAAACATGTAATACAGAATTTAAGTAACCAGTAAACCTTTTTGAATAACACATTCAAAGCATTAGAAATGAATTAGTACTGCTTGAATTACTGTTGTCAGGATGATTTAACTACTGATTGTTATTTCGTTCAAAAAAGTTATTTGGTTGGGAATAATAAACGGTATGCGAATTGTATGAACGGGGAACTAGTTCAAACCGTTTCAAACCTTACTTTAGCGCTTTTAATATACCTCATGTCCTAATAACACGAATGCGAACCTCATTGGTGTTTTTATATTATATTTGCGGGTGGTGCTCTTAGCGCTTATGTTTTAGGACAAAAACGAAATGCGGAATATAGCGTATTGATACACCGCAACCAATTGTCATAGGTATGTTAATAAGTGAAAGGCAGTATCTTTGACAACATCACTCAACGTTACTCGGATAATATTGTCAATATTTTTAATGTCAGACGGCCTTTATTGTTTAAAAATTTGTTTAAGAAAATTCCGAACCAATATCTTTTAGTTTTACTTCCACGTGGATAGTTTGGGCTGATTATATATGTTTGCATTGTTTCCATTCCTTAATAAATATGAATATCATACAATTGTTAAGGAAAGTATATTTCGCCTTTCGCTTGCTTCCGGTCTTACATATGGAAAAGACGTGGGAGTGTGCTATTTCCTATCTATGTTCATTCATAATTTTACATAGTTTTCCGGGGTTTTTTGTTGGCAAATTGGGATGACGCGTGTAAATGAAAAAAAATGCAATATACAGCGTTATTTTTATAATATATGCTTATAGATATATAATTTCAATATAGAAGAATGGAATTAAACCATAAAGCAAAATACAAAAGGCATCCAATTACGCTAAATTCACAAGCATGCATACAGGATAAATACTACCGTTTGTCTAGCTCGTTGTATTGGTAAGCTAATCATGTGGAACCAATATATATATGATATATCGGGTTGACTTTAGGGAAAACTGTATTTCAAATATTTCACAATTATACGGAACACTATATCTGTATGAGCATGCTATAGAACCTGTAGGAAAACGTTCAAGATGCTGTCTCTTTCCTGAATAGTTCACGCCTCTGTACTTTATTCTAAACAAGCGCATATATTTTTTTCATCTTTATGTATGTAGAAAGATGACTTTTTAAAACCCTGAGGATGTTCACTTATCGCTTAACACTGCAGCGGCTTTTACTTCCTTGCACTATAATACTACCATTCGTACAATGAAGTTACGGATTTTTTATGAACTATTTCTACGTATTGCATGTATAATTAAATTTATCCTCTTTTGATTTAATAACAACAATCCAAATGTTATTTTGCAGTTGTTCAACAATATGAGACATCTGGACTCTCAGCACGCGCACACCTTGACTCACACAACGTTATTGCCATTGTTGTTCAATAAAGAAAACCTGTAAAACCAGATGCACATATTGACGTAGCTTCCGAAATTAAAATAAGGCAATGTTAAACTGTTGAGATGATTTGCGTGTTTCCCTTGCTTCCTGTTAATTAACCGCCATTACTGCAGTCATAATTACACGCAAACAAGAAAACACAACCACAGATTACATGTCAGTTTTTGATATACAAGTTAAAATATTCAAGGCAATTGAGTTTAGAACTTTTTATCTGTCTCTGAGAAATTCACTGACAATGCATATAGACGAAACTTATGAGTATTGACTACAACACACTTACTGTTTCTTCGATGTGTATGTCACAAATTATGAAACTTTTCACAAAACAAACCGATAAACTATGACATGTTTAACCATAGTAATAAATATTTCATTTCATCGAAATGGACGCGGTTTCAACGTTACAAGCGGTATATATTTACCGAAAATATTTACCACGGTATAATAATTTCTGATAGTAAGCTTTGACGGTTTATATTTTCGTTGTTCCTTGTATAGTCTCTACATGAACAAAGCTAAAAAGGACTAAATCATTCTGCAACCGTTACTTGTATTGGAAAGCTGGCAGCGCATTATTTGCAGGGGCTCTTCTCGGATCACTACTGTAGATAATCAACGCCGCGTGATAGAACCACTTTATTTTCTTGTGCGAGCTCATACAGTTTCTTTGATAACTGGAGTAATGTCGTGAGCAATCGTTTAAGGTTTATTTGTCCGCGAGATATTTTTGTAGGTAAATACAATGTTCAATAGTGGTATCTGTACTTGGATTAGATTTATTTGTTTCATTTTGAAATATATATATATATATTATCATACGTATTTAATAAAAAAATATTGTCGTACTACAAAAACGATGGAGAGGGACTTCGAGTTAGGGAGAGTGTGTGAGTGAGGATGGTCAGCTATGGGGATTACAACGACCTAGGACAGTTGGCGCCAGAATCCGCCAACAACACCCCCGCATACGTAAATGGCACGTGGACCGGACCCGGCGATCCCACCTCTCTACTTATACAGACTCTCGGAGAGCGCCGGAAGGGTGCGGCCACAGTTCTGCTCCTCACAAGTATCTACATCGCCATCTTCATTACGGGCGTTGTTGGTAATTTAAGCACATGTATAGTCATATGGCGAAATTCGTACATGCACACTGTGACTAACTACTACCTTTTCAACCTCGCCGTGTCCGACGTCCTTACCCTGTTAATCGGTATGTAACGATCTCTTCATTGTAATATTCACTATAGCTCCTTATTCCAACCCCTATTCTAGATGCCACTGCAAGCCATATGCATAGATGATATTGAGTCATTTCGTACATTTAGGCCTTTTCCCAATTTAATCATCTCAAGGATCATTTGATTAAAATACTATATCTGAATTACTTTATATGTATATTTTGTATTACATTCACCTTTTGTAACATCTGAAAACACGTATACATTGTTTCAATTTCACTTCAATTAAAAAAATGTCGACGGCCCCAGAACTCAAAATGAACGTTGTTTATTCAATATTAAGGGTTAATACCTTTTATCGGATTTTGCTATAAGGAGAGAAACAAACAAAACATGTTTGGATTATTTAATGATTCCATTAACGCCAGTTAATAACCTTAAAACTTGTAAAACTACCCATTTCACCATGTTATGAGCAAGTAACAATTTTGGCAATTATTTCATGAGCAAAATTTAATTAGAAATTTTTCGTTGTTTTCATCCGTACTTACCAATTTTAAGTTCATTTCAATTATAAACCAATACTCATACCTCCTGATTTCTTTGAAGATGCTTTTTGCCCATTAATTGATGCCTTATTAGCCTATCTAACCACTGCAATATGGGTTACCAGTAATCAATATTAAAACATTATGGTACGTTTGGGCTCATTGCTAACTTAAAGAAACTACGCTTCAGTTAAAAGAGCACTTGCTTTAATGCGCTTTTATTCGTATCTTTTTGTTAATTAGATGATAAAGACTGGCCTAAATGAACAAGTTTGTTACATCTAGTGAGCAGCACACAAACGGCTTAATCCTATTTTTTTGAAGGATTTTCATAACGATCAAGTTCAGTCATTTTCCTGTCAAACTTATATTCAATAATACTATTTTAATAAGTTCTTGATCAAACAAGGTAAAAGATCTTACGTATACGTACATGTAAGCGTATACGACGGGAGGTAAACTACTCAGTTCATTTAAAATCCAAATAATTCATGTACAATATTTCAGAACATAAACTCAGTACATTCTTTTCAACGCATTGTACTTTGCTTTTATTTGATATAACAATTATTAATATTTCTTGCAGTACTTCACGACAGCCCCATAGAGCTTTAGATTTTTCTTGAAGAGTATCGATCATACGATGAACACACAATTAATTATGAAGTACTTTGCAACAAGAAATGTTTAGTACAAATTAATAAAATTTAATTAAGATGTGTATTGCTGTGCAATTAGTATCCTCTTGATAATATATGTTGGAAATTAACAGATGATTTTCATAGCTATCTCAAACTATTTACAATTTACGTCTTGCCATTCACCTTCAACATGTTGAGAAATAAATTATCCATAAGGCACTCAATGAGGGATAACTGTTTATCTTAATTCTGTGGTTATTGTGTTTCTACCAAACACAATGAGGGATAATTGTTTATCTTTATTCTGTGGTTATTGTGTTTCTGCCAAACAAAATGAAGGATACCTGTTCATCTTTATTCTGTGGTTATTGTGTTTATGCCGAACAAATTGAGGGATCACTTTTTATCTGTATTCTGTGGTTATTGTGTTTATGCCAAACAAAATGAAGGATAACTATTTATCTTTTTTTCTGTGGTTATTGTGTTGCTGCCAAACAGATCAGGTTATATGATTATTGAGGTTTCGATTGTTTTCACTTTTTGTTTGTTTATGTTCTTTGTGAAGTAGTATTATCCATTATTTCTTCAGTAAATGTATATATGCAACTGGTAAAGATGTTTAAAAGAACAAACCATTTAAATTACCTCTTATACCAGCATGTTACCAATTTGCTTGAAAGCGTACGGAACATTTTAAAATTAATATCAATTTATACATTATTAGAATTAGTAGACCGAATGTGATTAAACCGGTAGTTTCTATTGTATTTTAATCACATATTGAACACCGTATCCTCCATTTCGAGGCAGAAAAACTTTGTTATTTGTATGCTTAATATCGCCCTTCTGTGTTGTCTACAAGCTGTAAGTAATGTTTTTAATCACCACCGGTGTCTATATAACTATTCCACCGATGTTTCAGTATCAATACACCGACGGTGTTGCACCGTTAGCCAAAATAGAATGTTTTCGCATGGCCTTCGTGTTTGTTTTGTATAATTTTTGGATTAAAAACATCATTTAAAGTTTATATCAAGTCCATTAGTCGAAAGTTTAAAAATAAACCCACATCAATGTCAGAAGGTCAACGCCAATGACACATTATAGAAACACAAACATTCACAAACCAGAAAAAAACTGAACAACAACTAAAAACTAAGGTTAAACTAGTTTGTGTTCACAACATCACACTTATCCCAACAAACCCGAATAAAGTAAGAACTTTAATGGGTTTTTTTGTATCAAAGTATGCATTTACTTTTACCTCGTAACGGACGTTATTGTTTGTCTTAGTAGGGACAAAGAGGATGAATATCACCTCATATGTATTAGTCGATGTTATCGTCAGTTACGTAAAACCTATGTAAAACGATTTTACTATTTTAATCCATCTGTATTCAAATTCCATCAATTATTGGTATCTTGTGATAAAAAGGAAGTTATGAATATTTGTAAATATCATATAAAAGAAGGATTTGCTATACGAAACTCACTTATAAATAATATAACTTATTATAGTATAGTTCTTATGAAACTTCCCCTAACTACCAAAGTTAAAATAGTAATTATTTTGTATTCATTTACATAAATTGTTTGCGTTCATTACATTCTATTTTATAATATTATGTGTTATTATGTGTTTAAGTTTGGATACATGACATGTTTATATATACAATTATATGTATTACGACGATGTTCTCTTGTATGAGTCGAATAAACTTCACCTTCAGACGACGGAATGCAATTCAGATAGCCTTATGCAAAAACTGTTCAAAGATATGATGCAGTTATTGTTCGAAACTGTACAAAATTACGGATTAATAAATTATCTTACTTTGCGTGATAAGCGATCATAGAGGAATCAATTGGAAAATATTGAAACAAAATGCAAATCAAAATTAAATATATGTTTTATGTATTCATTTCCAGCGTAACGAGAAAGAGAACAAGCTGAATTAATTTTCGCCACGGGAGCCATAACGAACCGTATTTCTGTGTAGTAAGATAACCTATTTCCAAGTAATGAGTTAGTTTAAACACAGTTCATTTTATTGTGCAAGCTAAATATTTAATTTGATTTGTAATCCTGACATAATATGTAACCGAAATTCATGATTTTACGATTTTTTGTCGTTCGCAGAGTGATAGAATGGCCATTGAGTTATTATGATTTTTCATGAAAAAAATGCCTACGTGTGAGAGCTTCATTGCGTCAAAAAGTGCTCTTTATTTTTTCTACAACGTTATGAAAGTTGTCCACATATTTATATTGGCCAAGTGCTTCTTCCGTCTTTCTGATTTCGCAAAACCTCAGAATGTTTTGAGAATGTTTTGATTGTTTCTTCAACGTCATGCAAGGCACAGACATTTCCTAATCTAATCATCCACATAATAATGGCTGAGAGTGGACTATTTTTCAAGGTAATCATTGCACAGATTGATGTTGTTGATTTTATTCTAAGGTAAATAGAGTATACAAGACATTTTTATTACAATGGATAAATATATAATGGGAGTCTAATAGACTCTGTGAACACTCTTATCTCAGAACTATATTGTACCTATCCATTCCACTTTTATTTGTCTACCAAGTGAACTTCATTCAGCACGATGTTGACATCAGCGTCTTTCATACTTTTCATACTTATAGAAATTGTGTTGAATGAAGTTCTTCAATACATTCACCTCAGCAAAGTTTCACACTGTCGATATGTATGCTCAACGAAGAAAAGAACATTGTGAACAAAAACAATAACAAAGCATGACTGAACATAAAAAAGGCGGTACCCGACAATCCTTGATAAACATCCCTAGTTTTATATATTCTATATGATTTGTGTTGTTTGTGGATGTCTGTGATGTTGTTCTGTGTTTCCCGCTCTGGTCCTGTGCCATTGAACGGGGTTTATTACGTTAATATTTATGGATGAGTTTTCAACTTCTGGACTTGTTTCTGTTTTTGATTTCATATGCAAATTATTCACCTGAAACCTCATTAAACTTAAAGGGAAAAGACTGGGAGCCAACGATGGTACTTTTGAAAAACACAAGGTCAAAGCCCAACATAAACTAAAGAGAGACACACAAACTACAAAGGACACAGATACAACATAAAAAAACAGCACAGCCATAAGACACATGCATCAACAAATGTTATAGTTATTAACAAACTTTAAAGTTACGCCTTCGAACAGTCAGTAAAAAGGAAGCTTATAAAAACACATTATTTTCGGCTGTCTGCTGAATTCGTAAAACTTTATCTTATTTTATAGGTCTGAGAAACAAAATTAAACGGATGTTTTCTAATTTTTGTAATTTAAAACAAGTAAAAGTTCTGTTTCGAAGGTATGTTTGAATCGGACTAAATCAAGAAAATACTATTAAGTAAATGAATTACTCAGCGCATCATATAACAAATATCGTTTGCCGGAGTGTTGATATTATCAAAGAAAAGTGTTATGTAAACACATGTATGAATGACATACGACTTGTTTCCAAATCGTATTTCTGATATGGTTCATAAATGATTAAAGGAAATGGACAGTTTGCATACTTCACCTAGCTCTAACTACGCCTAGTATCATTTTGTATTATGTATAGTTTATTGTTTTTAATGCACATTACGAACAGGTGGTCAATTCGGTATTGAAAACCTCCGCCACACCAACACATAGAACAGCCTTTATCACATCAGAGCCCTCGTTTTCAAAACGATGTATACATTGAGAATGTTTTCCGATGAACGCAATTCATCGCGTATTGATATAAATTGAAATTTGTTTATCTTTTTCTTTTTTGTATTGTGCCAGAACAATTTAAATCAGCATGTTAAAAGGTCTAAATTAACGCTTTATTAAAAGTATTATTGTCATTAGCGTTTCAATTATACGTTAAAAATGATTTAACGTATCAACTATGACTGTTTCCGGTTACGGTCGGAACGTTCTATGAAGAATGGATAAAATACAATTACTGTGGGTTTTTTTAAATGAAATTAAGTATTTTGGAATAATAAACTATTGGTTAAAATATAAGGACTGAATTACGTGAATGATGTCATTATCGGGGATTCCTTAACTATTTACATCAGGAAATAAGTAAACATTTTAATTAGATTCTAAAATGCATCGATTGTTTTACCTTATGAGGTAAACAAAAAGAATTTTTTTCTTTCATACAATTGTTACATCATCAGTTCATGGAGCATATTACGTTAAATGTGTACCATTACCAACCAATTTGTTCTATAATTTTCTTTCAAAAAATCAAAATTAAAAAAATGTAACAATTCCAAATAACAAACTTTAATATAAACATATATGTTTTTGTCTTCAGATTCTTTGGTAATATAGCCCCTGTTGTAAACAGTCGAGAGTTGGATGAAAATCTTGTGCTTTTCAATTGTTAATACATGTTAGAAAACCAGTACGAACCCTGCACACTAAGAGGATAGCTAATTAACCATAATACCAAAATGAACAATACCGTCGAAAGGTCGTATTAAACCGGTATCCCCCCCCCCCTAAAACTACGTTTCTTTTCATGAATGTGTGTATACAATGATTCGAAATTCGATTCATCGATTAACTTTCGTAGTAATTAGTGTTATATTAAGAGCAATTGATCAAAAAGATCATCCGTCCTGCTGCGCACACTTGATAAAGCATGATCACCCCACCTGCTACGGACACTTGGTAAGACATGATTATCCCTCCTGCTGCACACACTTGCTGAAGCAACAACATCGCAAGGCGCGCGCGTTAGAATTTCTTATTTTGATAGCAAAGGTTGACGAAGGTTCAAAGTTGATGCCAGACAAGGAAACAATATCGAGATGAGTTTCGTGTTTCAATTTCTTTATGTAAATTAACTTCTATTACTTCAGACATGATAACACACCGTTATAAGAAATAAAAACAGACACAGTGTATTTGTGATGGACTCAGTAAGTCGTATTTTTATTTATTTCAATTCACGTATATGTCTGATAACCTAAATAAGCTCTTATATGAGATTGAATCTCATATATCATAAAACATATCCAAAGTGCATTCCCCAGACCACGAGATACATTTGTATGTCTTGTGCATAAAAAACTGTTTGTTTTAGATAAATTTGAATTAACTACCATCCTTGTTATCAGCCAGGTGGTAGGTATTTGCTAAAATAAACATAAGCCAAATAGAAAAAAAAAATGTTAATTTATAATCACGACAATTAGTTGTTTTTGTTCGGAGGCGCTAGCTGAAACAATAATTGTGTATGGCTGGAATAATGTCTTGAACAGATATTACCCTATTTGTAAATCATTCCGCTAGGTTTCGGGAGCCGATACATATCATTATTTCTGTTACACAAGTGCTCGATCTGTTTAGGTACTAATCAAGCTTTCTAATTGACTTAACGTACAAACTTTATTCACTTGAGATGAAAAGGTGATGGATGGTAGTTTTGTGTTAGTATGTGAGCGAGCTTAGTCTTTGGTTATAGAATTTAACACTAATGTTTAGCAATTATCACAAACTAGTCACATGTTCGTAGAACGAAATCAGTGAAAAAAGCTTTCTGAAATAAAAACGTGAATTACAAAAAAAATATTGCTCCAAAAACAGCTTAGCTGTTTATCAGGTCAGTCCAGGTTTTTAAAATAGTAACAAAGAGCACTCCAGTTTTATCGATAACGAAATTTTCAAATGAATATAATACATTAAATTTAATGAACGTTAAGCTGTACCCATTGGTTCGGATAAAGTTTACAAAAGTATATACATGTAAAACATTACATTTAATGGACGTTTAGCTGTACGCATTGGTAAATCCGTTCGGATATAGTTGCTGATTTTGAAGTATGACATATCAACAGGGTTGTAATTAAACTTGTAGTATCACAAGTAATTTCTATATACTATGTCTATATCAGAGCAAGTTTTTAATACCTCTCTTAAACTCCTTAAATCCGCAGCTTGATTAATTGTATTTGTGTCCTAAATTTCTAATCCCAGCAATTCTGAATAAAGATAAAACGCAAAAGATAAATCTTATCAAAGTATGCATTTACTTGAGGAAACTTATCAATAAAACAAATAATAATAAAAAACGAAAAGGTAAACCCCAAGTACTTCAATGATAAGAGATCCCAACTCTATCTGCAGACGGAGGGAAACAATTCAGAGCGCCAAATGCAAATACTTTTCAAAGATACGATGCAGTCATCGTTAGAAACCAAAAGTTTCACACACAGTCTGCCTTAAAAGGTTTAAAACTGTGTGATCATAGAGTTTCATAATAAAAAGCATCATTGTACTAAAACTGGGAACAAATGAAGAAAAACATTATTAAAAATAAAAGCGACTAGTATATGCTATTCTCTCCTTCCAAATGATTTGAAAACGTAAAAAAATTGAAGAAATTTAAGTCACAGCCAAAACACTCGGAGTCAGTCAACACGTGTCCGCCAAAAACGGTTTTAAAGATAACATGAATTATCAAATTCTTCATAAAAATCAAAGCACTGAAAGTTTAGTTATGAAAGGATGCTATATTCAACCCAATATTTTGTTTCAGGTATTCATCTTCAAATACGAATCCCTTTCGACTATGGAAAATGCAGCTATTCCGTTAGACAAAACAGCTTTCTAACACGCCTTTGTCATTATGACTACAGGTACAGCTTCAATTCCGGGGTATTGTACAGCTTTTTCTATGATGCCTTGAATTTTAAGACTATGGGTACAGCTGCTATTCCAGAATAGAGCTCTCTCACATATTGGCCTTAAGGACTACGGACATAGCTGTTATCGGTTGTTTATTACAGCCTTCACTCAAACCTTTGCCTTTTAGGGTACGAATACAGCTGTATTTCTGATGTATCACTCTCTAATACACTTTGATAATTGGTATAGGAGAACAGTTGCTATTCTGTTGTTCTGGTAAATTACTATGTAAAACATTTTAGCTCTTGAACTCTAAGATAACGAGATCAGCTGCTTGTCCAATATATTACACTGTAATACACTTCGACTCTTGGTCCGTTAATCTACAGATACAGCTGTAATGCCGGTTTATTCTATACCTAATACATACGTCTAATCGTACAGTCTGTGACAGTACAATTTATTTCCGTATCGGGACGCACGCGCATACGAAAAAATCCGGTATTTTTTTCGCCTTTGAACGTTGCACAGATCCAATGTTAAACCTATGCTGAAGACCGAACTGCGTGAAAAGGCTCCGAATGAAATTCGGGATCAACAGACGCTCTAAAGTAAGATTGACATAAATCCTTTCAAAAAACATGATCAATTCTCGTTTGTTTACAAACAAAACTTCAAAATGTTCTGATATGATTGCCTCACTAATTAAAGTATTTGAAATAATGTAGGTTATGTAATAAAAAAATATAAACTCGTACACAGGCTAACGGCTCGTCCAATATGGTTTTGCCAGCTGTGTACTCATCCAAATACATTTTACAGAACAGTGCTTAATAACGTTTAACTACTACTCTATAATCACATTCGACTCTTGGTCGTTAAATTTAGGGGAACAGCTGCTGCTTCGCTATATTACATTACACTGCTTTACACTGCAACTCTTGGTCTTGATGACTACTGATTGCAATTTGATACATTTTGTACTTTATCAAATACTTTTCTGGTATATAACACTGAAATACACTCTGAGACATGTCAAGAGAGAATGGTTTATTGCAGTATAACCTCCCGGGTCCTGACACAAAAATGTGCACTTTGTAGCATGATCTTACCTAGTACAACTGCTAATCTGGTATAATACACTGCATTACACTCGGTATCATGGTTTTACCCAGTACAACTGCTATACTGGTATATTAATCTGTAATACACTATGTATCACGGTCTTACCTAGAACAATTGCCTTTCCGGGAGAACACACTGTAATATACTCTTTATTATGGTTTTACCCAGTACACCTGTTATTACGGAATATTACACTGTAACACACTCTGTATCATGGTCTTACTCAGTATAACTGCCTTTCCGGTTGTATTACACTGTAACAACTCTATCAATGGCAGATGAGATATTATTCGGATGAAAAAAACAACAGTATTTCAAAAATAAATACATTGCTATATAATTGCATACTCTGTTTGCATAAGGCTGTTCATTGACACCAATAATCTCAGTTGCCCATTTGACTTTAATCGTACATATCAGCGCAATGCAACCCCTTTAAACGAAATGTGACGGGATCCAGATGCAGGTCAAAGAACAGACAGGACCTCTGTGAGATATCACAACGCTACTAGCACGTGCTCCACTTCGTCTGTCTTATAGAATGTCGTACCAATTGGGACACCAACGTCAAACAGACCCGTCTTTCTTATATTATGCCCGTCAGCGGTTTATTATAGATTGTTCATTTGATAAATTGTATTTCTATGCCTGGTAATAATTTTTAAACAGAAATAAACATTCAATGTACAATAAATTGTATTCAATTATTGCAGAAATAGTTGGTATTTGAGTCTTTCAGACGATACATTTAGAAAATGAATCCTATAACATATGTTTGATATTCGCTTCTTGTATACAAATTAGAACAACTGCCTACTTTGATAAGCGTTGAACTATCCGTACACAGTTTCACTGTAAGGTTTCTCAAGAAATCTTCTGATAAATAAACAGATAGGTTTGATATTGTTTAATATTGTGTTGCCAGTTTTGGGACGGATTTTTCTAATGAACAGATTCGTCATAAACGCAAGTCGCGATGGCGCCAATAATCCTGGAACACTCCTTAACTGTCATAATTCCTAATAGTCGGTCCCTCAGATTGCATTGTTTTTCTGATGCGAGGGTAAACAGTCTGACATAAGACGAGGGGCATTCAGTATGTTACGCATGTGAGGCTCGGGTTGATTACTATTTACGACCAACACTTCGTATTCTAATATGTTTAAACAGTAGAACAGGGAAATAAAAAAACGAGTATAATAATGGAATTATTATCTGACAAATATGTTCTTTTGATAAAAATAATAATTATGCTGAAAACTATTACTTGTATTTTTGAGATCCTTGTGTTTTTAGATCATTCTTTTAAGTCATGTAGTAAACATTTAACTTCTCTAAACATCAAGACTTTCAAACGGCTTTTATTCAAACAAATGTGTCGCGATTAGGGTCCAAGTTACAGACTGCTTTGAGCTGAATACATTAGGTCTTTTAACAGTTTCTGTCGTGAAATGTTCTCAATATATGTTTGATTAATAAAAAGATACATTTGATATTCACAGTGTTTCACTATTAAATGCAAGTCTGTCAGTGGTTTTACGCTATGTGTATATAGACGCCTGTCAATTCTTTGATTTTTGGAAAAATGGCGTGATTGAAACATAGTTTTATCGGCAGACACAACATATTGTTGACATTTGTCTTAGCTTACAATACCATCACTTCAGTTGCAAAACACACTTGATGCCCTTCAAAATGTCCCTGTTTTAAACTAATGGGTTGTTTAACTTAGCTTCGCAATAGAGATTGTAACGCATTCAGCCAATTTGATATTTTAGACTTAGGAAGATTCAATGCGATATAATATGGGAACAACAATAAACAAGCGTTTCTATCTTAATTTGATTGACAAAATATGTGTAAAAGTTTTACTTATTACAATGTAAGTTCATGATATGTATGACATTTCTCTTTAAAACGGGTAACACACACATATTTAGAGAGAGGAAGAGTTACCCGCGTACCTTTTCCTTTGATAAATGGAAAACTTTCAAAATATAAAGATTTTTAATTTTGTTTTCAGTGATGAGTATTTGTTGATAATGTGAACATACAAACCTGCCTACTTGCAACTGCATGTGTGAGTTGGAAGATATATGATACCTTGTTCTTTGGGGCATGCACTTGAAATGCAAATTTATGTATTGTACGGTTACACGGCATTCATTGTCGAAGCGCTAGAGCTCTTGCGAAGAAACTACCCAATTTCTTAACGATTTACTGACCATTATTCTAAAATTATTTGCATTCGCAATGTCGTTTGAATTGACTTTCGATATGCAGGATAATAATACAGTTGGAAACCTTTAACCTTATGAGAAAGCTCAGCAATCAATAGTCCGTTATAGTGGGCCTTTACTGCTAGAAATAATAATCAGACCTTTATCGAGGAATTAAAACACGGTTGTTAGATAGCGTTACTGCACATCTTTATGTAGGCTAGATCACACGCTCCTCAATGTGTCATTTGTTCGATTTTCAGCTTTGGCGTATATGAACTAAGTTTGTATTTAAAAACATGAACATGTGTTTCCTCTGGCAACTCCTGTTCCGCTACAACACAAAACCATATTCTCGTATAGCATCGTGCCAATAAGAGTCATTCATGCAATATAAATATAACTTATTTCATTTTATTTGCAAAAAAATATATGTTTTAAGTAGGATATATTTAAATATATTTGTCACACCATTTTAAAGAATGGCGCATATTGACAATGGCGGCTTCTTTGACATTAGCAAGATATATGTCAAAACACATTTTAGATGATTATTTAAATGCGTTCCATTCAATTTGCAACTTTTTGCTATTCGAAGCGAAGAATCATTGCTTAATCATGACCCCCACGTATTTTTATCTCGGAAAACACTGCTAATACAGCCAGAGTTGCATTCTAAAGCAATACGGACACTCACATGAAGAGTTTAGGCACGCAGTAAATAAATATGTCGGGTATACTTCACCCGATCGTATACCCGCTTTTCCCTTTAGGACGACTATCCCGAATTGTTGTCGCATTGGATACCAATCGAAAACTTCCCCAGTTCAAGTAAAATTAACCAACTACAAATACTGCATCTATTGTTTGAAAATAACCATTCATTTGCAGTCTTTTAACGTTTGTTGACTCACGTCAGACGCTGATATTTGCGGAAATAAATTATTACAACAGAAGTAAATGGCGTGTTTACGCTTCCATCTGTTATTTTTTCTTTCACATTTACTTGAAAAGTGCGAAAGCCGCAGATATATTGTTTTATATCGTAAACTTCTTTATATTTCTTCTTATTTCTGTCGGCCATTCATAATCTAGGCGCTTGTATATTTCAGCCCTGCCGCCGGAAGTCTACTCGATCTGGGAGGCGTACCCGTGGCGTTTCGGGGAGCCGTTTTGCATCCTAAAGACATTCGTCATGGAGATGACTTCATATTCCTCGGTGCTCACCATCACAGGTTTTACCATAGAACGCTACTTGGCCATATGTCAGCCAATCAAAATACTGCCATGTTGTCACGTGTCACGGGCAACCCGCTGTATAATCGTTATATGGACTATATCGACGTTCAGTGCCTTGCCTTACCCCGTACATACACGGACATTCTACTACTTGAGCGATCCGTTGACGGAGCGGCCTATCGCGGACTCGCTTGTTTGTAACATTCCTCTTCGATGGACGGGCCGGATGATCACGGTGTTTCAACTGTCCACCTTTGTGTATTTCCTCGTTCCAATGATTGTCATCACGCTCATTTACGTGCTCATCGGCGTCAGGTTGCGGGCCTCGGAACTCAAGGCGCCCGAAAGTCCACAGTACGGCAAGGCCACCGCCACCAGAGCACGCCGGGCCATCCTCAGAATGCTAGGTGAGTTGCTTGCAAGAGTGAATTACTTGTTTTATATCTCTCTAAGTTTGTATCAACGTTCTTCAGGTACTGAAGGCAAAGCTGCATAGACGTCCCACATGTCTTATCAGAATGTTTCCTGTACGATTTGCGCACACGTTTCATGTCCTGAGTTATCTAAATCATTTCAAATTAACTCATAACAAGCAGATCAAACTTTTGTTCTGAAATCCAAATACGTCATGGTTTGACATGTGACCCTAGCCCCCTAAATTCCGAGAGTCCGATTATGTTCGGACCTGAATCCGCAATACCGCATTATTTTGAAACGAATCCGGGTTACCATTTAGTGGAAGTATTGATTAAAATGTCCATATATGATTATTTTTGGCATGTCTTATTTTCAGATTGGCTTTTACGGTCATTTTTTTAATAATCAGTTATACCACACAGTTATATTGAGAAGTACAAAAATATGTTGGCCCGATCTGTTAGGATCCTTGATCCATATTAACTAACGTTAATTTAAGACGAAAGACCAAGATGTTTTGTTTTAACATAAGAATAAGTGTTAACGATGAACATATGATGTTGTATATATTTATAGGTTTGTTTGTTTCAAATGGAGCGGGGCTGATGACATCTAGCTTAATTTAAATTTGCTTTTCAATATGCGTTTCATTCAACAAGCACTATTGTAAAAACGAAATATTCATGATGTAGATCACTAGCAATAGGAAATGTGTGCATATCACAGCCTTACATACGACAATATCGTATAGTAATTTGTATTTTGATGTTTGCCATGCTCTCCAGGTTCAGCTTACTCGTTACGGGACTTCATACTCAACAAGGCTTCGTAACATAATAGCTACATCAAAGAGTCCAGGAAATGGAAACAGTATCAGTTATTGGCATTTGCATTGTATGTTTAGATGTGTTTACGCTGACAATATGTATATCTATACATTGCTCTAAATCAAACGTTGTATTGTTTGATATCCGCCAGTCCATTATAATTTTAATCAAGGTATGAATTGCGGGATTGGTGTCATTATCGGGCTATGAACGCAATCGGGATGGTCAAAGTGTATGGAGTCCGAAGGAAACCAATTTGAATTCTTTAATGGAAATTGAAGTGATGACTATTCACAAGTGGTCGTTCAGACCCATTTTACCAATAAGAATTTTAGAATGGATTTTCAGTGGAAAACCTTTCACAAGAGGATATTAATTCCCATCTTACTAAATTGATTTCAAGAATAGGAAATTGAAGGAACGACTGTTTACAAGAGGTCTTTAATTCCCAGCGTACAAATTGATATCTAGAATGGAAAATAAAGGGACGACTGTTCACAACAGGTTTTATGAGGTTTTTGATTGTGATTTTGTATTCTATGTCGTTGGCGTTTGCTCAGTGCCACTAAACCGGGATTATGTTTAAACTTTTTGCTACTGAGCTTTTTTCTGTACCTTTTTGCATAAATATTAAGAACCAGGGAAGAGCCAAGGTATGAGCATTTAAAACAGAACTTGTCGGGGGCACACTTTTATCAGAAACTAACTGACACACAACATCACATGCCACCAGATCTCATCTATCTTATACGAGCGGCCATGAAATATACATATAATCAACATCAACATATGTAAATTTGGGTTTTCAGCCTTGGAATGGCTTATGGTTATGAATAATTCATTTGCGCTTAGACTAATTTTAGAAAGGATGGACATCCTTTGATCATATCAATCAGATCTTAATTAAAATAGTAAACATACTTGCATTTCACGCCATAAAAGCTGTTCTCTCGAGAGAATGTATTGAAGGATCAAGGGCCGCTCAGGTCTGTCTGAGCCATTCAATCTGGGCATTAGTAAAAGAAGAGTTTACATAACCTTTTAAGAGCTTGACATGACATCTTATATTTTGCGCAAAATAGAGGCCTATACATCAAATACATTTCTCCCGATGGCAGATGCACTATGTAACTTCACCACTTTTAGCTAGCATACTGTTAAGCCGTGTCAAATTTATATGTGTATATTTTAGTGGCGGTGGTGGTAGCGTTCTTCCTGTGCTGGGCTCCATTCCATGCTCAGCGACTCATGACCCTGTACGTGGAACATTGGACCTCTAAGCTCATCGAAGTGCAGGGATACCTTTTCTACGTGTCAGGTAAAAACACATACCGATAACAAAGAAGAAAAGATACAAACAATTATAATCTTCGTGAAGTGTCAACCTCCTATCAGTAATTATGTATCAGTAAATTAACTCAAACATAATTAGCAAAATTACGTAAGTTTTGGACTTTGGGGCGAGAATATGTTGTTTTACTACTGGCTTATACAATATCTCTAATTCATTATACTGATCTTACATATCTACATATGTTTGAATTTAAAGTTAAAGTGCATTTTTCTGTTCTGGAAAACCTGTTTAATTTATTTCTGCAATACAATTAACTTCGTGTATGTCTTTGCTGCCAGTATCGTCACTTTTGAATACTAAACTAGTGTGAATCTGCAAGGTCAATCCACTTTTTGAAAATATTTTATTAGTTGTTTCAGCCAAGTAGTCCATATTTAAAGTGTTTATAGACTCTTGAAAATCCTTGATAAATTTGATAATGTCTAGATAATAAGGACATACTTTTCGAATAAATCAAACAATACTGGCAATGTATTGGTTACGTGTGTTATCCATTTTGTTTTCAAAGAAGAACGCTATTGTTCCGCTAGCAACGTTCGAGCAACAGATCCATCGCGATGATTTTAATAAAAAAGCTTACCTATACTTTACTCATTTTGACACATCAAAGAATCTTGTTTTAAAATAAATCAATATTTAATGAAAAACTACAGAAACAAGCAGAGAAGTCGAAAATTTAAACATAAACATCGTTAATTGGTTATGTTCAACTCAATATTCATGGCTCACAGAGGATTTTAAAGGATTATGTCTTATTTCAACAGTCATTTAATTGAAGCAAAGAATGTCTGAAACGCAAATTAGTTAGAATTAACTCATAATCCAATTTTTTTTGTGGGGGTTGTATTTAACGTTATTGACTTTACATCGAATATATTCAATGTTAAAAATGCCATTCACACAGAACAAATGCTTTTATTAAAAACGTTAATGTCATTATAAGCAGGTACCATACATTTCGACGAAAAAAAAGCATTTGGCTTCCAAATCCAATGCCAACTTAAGAATGCCCCATGTTATCGAAATTTCTAACGCTGAACAGGATTATTTATATTACTAATGTAATTAAAGACCAAATACATACAAACTTGATTTTGTTAAAATATATGTAATATAGTTATTGTGATAACAATACATTGCTATTTTTTAATTCTTTTAAACTTTGAAAAAAGGAAATATTTCGCAAAGTCGTAGAAAAATAAATAAAAATAGTGGGTTTAGCTAAGGAACTTAACAAGTGTTAAGACATTTTGTGTTCAAGAAATATTTTCCTTTATAATGTTTAGCCATGATGTTTATTACCATTATGCGTTAGAGAATGTCCTTTATTTTGAACACATTAGTAATTTAAAATAATGCCAATGCTGTGTCAAATTCTCAAAACCCTCGTTAACTCTAAAGAGGCGGCAATTCCAAATTAGTCAGTAAAAGGGCTATTAAACATGATCAAAATATTTCGTTTTGAATTCTAAGTTAAAACAATACATTAACATTAGATTTACGAAAAAGCTTACTCAGACTTTAGAAGCTATTTTGTCTCCTTTCTGACAATGTGTCAGGCAAGTAGGTTGTATTACGTCAGTTATCTGGGCTATGATTAAGAACGGCACGTTCGCTACGCTTACTCCTTCCATACATCATCATTTAGATTATATTTCATGCATCTAACTATAACGCAAAACTAACGAATTTGGAAAAGTAAAACGTTTCACAGACCCATTGTACTTAATTAAAGAAATGTCAAATGTCTCCAAGAAATTCCATCAAAGCATACTTTGAACATATGGTAAGTGTTGAGTCCGCGGGAATATTAGGGATTTATTAAACACTGTCAATTTAAGGATGACAGCCACTATTTATCATTTTTGACATGTTGCCAGGTACTGCGTCATGAGATTCGATAGCTACCATTCCTCGTGATTGACTGCGTTCTGATTTCTCATTTCAGGAATCCTGTATTTCTTCAGCTCAACTGTTAATCCAATTTTATATAATTTGTTGTCGAGAAAATTTCGACGGGCTTTTAAACGGACACTGTGCAGATGTTTCGTGAGTGCTAATTCTCTGCCAACCTTTTATATGCTCAAGGCTAAGTTTATAAACAATGATGAAGAGGCAGGCTCATCCCGGGGACCGTCCATTAGCCGTCCGTTTCAGGAGAAGAAAGGAGTAAGGCTCGTCACATACTACAAGAACGACAAACACGCCTCACGCGGCCGGAAAACGTTAGAGAAACCGTCGACACTTGACACGCTGTTGAATAAAACCAGCCGAAGTCCAACGTGCAGCTCGCACGCTCATTCTGACGGAGGGCTTCACGCACTCTGTCGACATAAACGCTGCACGAGCAGACGGCAAAGTTCTTTAACGCCTCGACAGAATGGATTAGTGGCTTCGTTTCAGGATATAAAAACACTACGGCGTAAAAATGTCACGGCTAGCCCGAGCAGACGAAATGCTAACATACCAGACGTTAATGAAGACATCTATGATGCGGAATCGACCTCACACCCCCCCCATACTGAGAATAACGCTGAGAGTGTAGCAGTGTACAAATATGACTGTGTTGGATGAGGTATAATCATCATCATCATGTTGAAAGAAGTACTTATCATGTACAAGGTAAAACACGACAGACAAGTGTTTCAAGTGTTGGACCAAAAATGTCAGCTCCTCCGATAAGGTAGTCTGCTCCTTTAGTTGCGTTGTCGGTTTTCAATGTGTTCGTACTGTTTTTTTATATAATCAAGGCCTGCCCTCAGAATGGCTAAACCCAGCCGTAGCGCCATCATGACGTCAATTGTTTCATATTCAATAAGTGACATAAGATAGAAATGACTACGAGTCCAGTCAAATGCATATATCAGCAGACTTAAAGGAGAGTTGGATACAAGAGATCCAGGTGCGATACTCCGGGTAGTTCCGGGAGGGACGTTAAAACGGGAGTCCTGTGTGGCAGTGCTTTGATCCAGAATAGCTTTAACCAGGTTAACATTCTGTCTGTGCACTATGCTCCTAATTCTTAATATGACTAACAATCTTATCGGAGCACTCGCCGAGTGGGCCATCCTCGAGTACGAGTATATATAAACTAACACACATGCATTAACTGAAAATGAGATATATTAACATTGCACTTAATGTGCAGACACATTAATTTGTAAGATATTATATTATCTGTAATGAAGTGATTTATGTTAATATAATTGAAATTTCCATAAAATACTGAGTACTTATTGTATTCACCCGGACAGATGAATATTTTATATTAGCACAAGTACTTAGATATTAATTTGTCACCAGATTGTTGAAATAGTTTAACAAATTAAAAGTAAATATAACGATCGGCGTTAAGATTACAAAAACGTTGAGATTCCTGTCAACTGAAATAAAGCAAAACAGTTGTCACGAATTATGAGTTAACAAATTAAAAATTATAAGACGTTATTAATATTTAACTTTAATATGTTATGCAGAGTAAGTTCTACAGAAAAGGAATGGTATTAAGATGATTTGTTAAAAATATCAACCATAATGATGCTAGGTGGGGAAATATTTATCGTTTGCTATTTAGTTTCGGCAGAGTGGAGGTATGCCATAGTTTTTACGTTATCCACTTCGAAATTCTACTTTCAAAAAGTAGTTCGTATATCGCCCCGCGATGATTCAATACAACGCACGCTTTATAAACCTTTCGAAAAAAACACTAAATAATAAACATGAACAATAACAGTAAAATATATAGACTTGCAACTGTTATGTAGAGTTTTGACATTTTGACATAAAGTGCAATTTTGACCATTGTCACCGATCGGAACTCGGGTCTTGAGGCTTTAAAAACCCAACAATGCATTTAATGTGTGTGTATACTGTATCAAGACACGAGCATAAACCAGCACCTTCACACGGCATTGGGCAATAGTGTTGCACTTCATTAAACTAAAAGAACTGCAGTGTTCTGGAAATAAATGTCGCATGAGAGCTCGTAAATAATTTCTACTGGATGGAACATTACTTGCTTGTTTTCCGTCAATGCTAGCACGCATGTCACATTTCTCTGACAGAAAATTCTTCCAGAAAGAAAGCATAATCGACATGATCCTAAAATCGGATAATGTCCATCATTAGGAAATGACAAGTGTGTTTAAACAAAAGAACCTGTAAATTTCAAGTCCATTAGCCAGCCGCTGTCCATTTAATGTGCTTCTGATCCTTGTTTTTGTTTCTGACTTTTTTATCCATTTTTATGTGTGTTTAATAAATAAACAAGTTTGGAAAAGAGCAACAGTTGCCAGTGTGACTAATTAACTAATTAGGACTGAACAAAAACAGACATTTAGTGCCGATGAACTAACCACAATTCATTCATTGATAACGGAATTTATGTACTTTTGTATACACATAATTTGTGTCGCTGTGTAATAACAACAATATTTACAACATCTTCGTGAAATATTTTAAAACAATAAACTTGGCATTTAAACATAAGACAATTGTGAGAATGAGTTGATGATATATCCAGTTTGGTTATTCCTTGGATTACCAGTGATATAATATTTCTTTTACATGTACCCAAAGACAGTAAGTGATGTTTTGACGAATCATAACATTTGACCTACACAACATGTCTACCAGTCTTTCTCCTATGTCATTTTAAGTTGTTTTTAAAAGCTGAAATAGCACTCTGACACCTGTCCGTCAATCCAGCAATACTTTTTCCCCAATGTGTGCAAACAAATGCTTTACAAATACACGTACTTATGTTAATCCAACGTCATACCTATTAACGTACGTATCGTAAGATCGGGTGTTTTGAATTGACATTTGAGTAGCAAGAATACATAGCTAGAAGTAATGGTATTATCTGTCAGCATAGGCCGTGTTTTCTTTTTTAAGTGAAAAGGTTTCTGTTTTGTTTATGACACGTGCTACACATTTTACTGAAATTCATGATCGTACGATATTGTGCCTTGCGTTCGTTGCGTAGATGACTCCGGTGATCTTAGAGATGAACATTACTCGATTGTACAGCACGGTTTTCCTTCGTGCTTTGCCTTCACAAACCTTACTGACAGCAGTGCATTTTAAAGGGCTGCCTCCTTTCTGGTATATTTCGACAACATATTCGTTTTTCAAATAAATATTTGTCAAGGCATTAATTAATATTAATTAAAAAAAAATAGTTCATGATATTCTATTAAGTGTCTGAACTTTTTTATAATAAAAACTTCAGAAACAAGCCCAGTATTCGAAAATTTAAAAAAAATATACCCTATTTAAAGGTACAAGGAATGGGTATAATGCCAATCGAAATATATGAAATATAATTCTTTTTTTATTTTTTATTTTTGAAGAATAAGTTAAAGCAAAGAAAAGCGACTTTATTGATGAAGTTATTCTGACGTCAACCTGCCTGAAATATTACCATTATATACGATGTTGCGTATCCTTAGCGTACGAATACAAACAATTTATGCGAATGCGTTTAGGACCAACGCATTGTTATACAAAACATTTTTCTTGTTTTGCTGTATACCTAATGAGTACATAAATGTCAGTAAAATTAAGCATCATTTCCCTTTTAGATTTGATCGAAATTCGAGGAACGTTCATGTTTGTATACGCTTCATGATTTTCTTATTCAATTATATAGATTGACGTCGAAATGCCAACGGTTACACTATTTCCAGGTTTTGTTTGTGTAAGTGTGTGTCTATATTGTATATTCTTGTATGACGTAAAACTATGCGTATATACTTAATATAACTCTAAATAGAACTTTTGTTGTGCAATGTTGAAATACTTTTATAATAATGAACAGCACACTGTTACAAAGCAAGTATCATTATTCCTGTCAGAGATGTGTCTAAGGTTAATGGAGTAGCTGTATACCTGTAGAGATTGAAATATTTATTGCTTTCTTTCATGGAATTAACACTTCTGTGCTACGCTAGGTGCTACATTTGTTCATTGGTTGAAAGTGAAAGGATTTCTTTACAAACACAATATGATTTATAATTGTTGCGTGAAATACAATATCAAATTCTTTTACGCCTATACGCAATTACCAATAATCTGTAGAATTCGATTTCTGCATGCTTTGAGAATATGTTTTAGGCGTGGTTTTATTAATGGTTGAAGGGGCAACTCTGACAAATATTATTACATATATCACAGTAAGTCGCGTCGACGCTTAACGGCAAACTTCTGTCTGAAGATTTACAGTCGTTTTTTGCATGAATACGGCGCGATATTCTTTTTACGTCATTCTAAATATAAACATATATACCAGGTTATGCTTAAATTGGTCCAAAATGAAATCCGAAAGTAAATATTTAACAGGCATGACGTCGTGTTTAAACTTTCATGCTCATAATCCAAAACAATTCTTATCCCAGTTATTGGTAATATCTTCGAATAGTCTATATTACGCTTGAAACTAGTACTTAAACTACAAATCTGATTTTTCTTGTGTAGTTAAGCCCTCTTACTTTTTTGACCTACTGGTGTATACACAAATATGATTATTATGCAACTGTATGAATATACTGTTTTAAACCTTAAAATTTACTAACTTTGTCAGACAATTGTCTTTGTATGAAGTTATGGTATTACATTAAGAAGTAAGCAATGTTGTTCTGGCTTGTTTCATTTATTAACTTATGTTGTTGTGTCTGGAGTTACTCAGTGTATAATACATATTTTTAACGTTTAATTCAGTTGCCTTTAACCCTGCTCCAGTTAAGCTTAAATGTTAATGTTTTGGGTATTGATAAATCTGAGGACAACTGTGAGATTAAGTAATAGATTAGCTAGTTTAAGCCAACAGTCAATTCCTGTTTCGCTCGCCGTTCCTAAACTGTATCACGAAAATGTCGTGGTCATATTGAGACGTTCTGTGTCTTTGTTGAGACTTTGAATTAGGCCTTTATCTCGTGAAAATCGATGAAATGTCCGTGTAGTTAAATTGTATCATTAAGACTTTTTAAACTGTGAACATATAACTCATAAATGTATTTTGAAAATACAAGGTGATTTCACATAGAACAGGAAAGAGGTAAGTATTTTAACATTCGATACAAGCACTAAATCTTTAGAACTTCAAGTACTCGAAGTAATTCAAATGATTTGATCAGATCTTTATGGCAATTATACATTTAATGTAAAACAATATCTTCTGGTTTGGAATCTCGCTTGTAATTATATATATTTATATTACTTAGATTTCTGATTCTAGTGTCTCCGTTTCTTACCAAATACCATCGGTTAAGCTTTAAATAAACCGTTTCCAACTGCAGTAAGTCTTGTAAAATATATATGCAAAATAAATCTCAACCAAACCTTGTCTCAAAAAACACTCATATGCAAACGAGGAATTGAAGTAGTTTTCCAGATAATGCGTCTGAAAAACTTATTTCATCATTATTTTTCCCTTGGCATTGAAATTGCAGAAAAACATACAATTGCAGTATCACAAACGTTTTGCTTCCTGTAGTGTGCGAAGCAACGCCAGAAAAGTCTATTAAATAATAGGTGCACAATAAGGTCAATCAACCAATCAAGTAAAAAAGACTGTTGACGCCAAATATGAAAAGTGTGGTCTTCAAAAATGATTTCTGAGCAAATATCAAAATTTATAAAGAAAAAATGTATATTCTCTCTCTCTCTCTCCCCCCCTATCTCTCTTTCTCTCTCTCTCTCTCTCTCTCTTTTCAAATATTGCATATAAATATCTACGCTATGGAAATACTCTCCTGTCGCTCTTATATCAATCGTATTGTTAAAATTAACTTAACTCTGAAACTAGTATTATATGACATGATAATTATTGACAATGATATATCACACACATGTTTTACTACTTGTAAACGTATTAGCATTTTGCCAAATGTATTTAAAATAAACACTCAAATCTGTATATACCCAAGAGTTGATGGGATGCCAGGCCCCCTTGTTATGCTGAATGTGAATCTGGTCGTAAACCCGTTTATTTTCCGGAATGTACATTTCAACAGGAAGATACAACATATTATCAGACGCTATAATACCATGATTAATTCTATGACTTATTCACAGAAAACAAATATAAAAACTCGTTTAATCGCACACATCCCAAGCGACTATATGTGCTAACAATAACTATTTAGAGAAGTTTAAAAGGAATTTGCTACATAACTACATTTGTCTTAGTTTCTGCAGACACCTTTTTAAGTCTTTATCCTTAAAGTATAAATGCATGATTATATTCATGCACGTTCAAATGTTATTTGCACCATTACAAAATGAAATGTTTGTCTGCTTATATGAAGCCGATTTGAATATTTCAATCACTGGTAAATGCATTCAATTTCACGTTGATACAGTAAATGAAATACAATTTTGCTCTTACCGACCATGATAGCTTCGCAGGAGAAAGGTAGAGCCGCTTAAAAAATAATTAGCTGCATTTTTCTAAAACTCTTTAATACCGACAGTGAAAACCAGAGCGTGCTAAAAACCATTCAGACCAAAAAACACATTTGAAATATTAAAAGCTATATTTCGGTTGTTAAGGAAATATTCACTTGAACATATTCTTATTGAATACTTGGCGTCTGGAATTTTCCCATCAAAATTAAGTTGGAAAATAATTCTGAATACAAATGTGATAAAAATGGAGAAGACTAAAATAATGGATCATATTAGAGACAAACATGGTGATGTGACAAGAGATATTCTGCGAATTGACGACTGCTCATATTTATGGATTATATGCAGGAACACTCCAAAATTAACAAATGTATGTGCACAACTTTTAAGATATTTTGCTTCTGTACTCTCAAGACAATACCGACAGATTTGCAAAAAATGTTCACTTTATGTCGAAAACCTTAATGTGCATTTAATGTTCATATGTCATGAGAATGAGGCAAACCAAACGAAACTGTGTGTGTCTGTGCTGGATTCGTGTACCATTGATGCCTTTACTGAACTAATAAGGTATCCAATTGAGGAACAGTGTGTTCGCATATTTAAACTAGCGACTGAGAACGATGGTGAAAAATTAAATAATGTCAGGGTGGCATATTTCCTGAAACAAGCATTAAATAGAAACGTGGCGAGTGTGTTATAGCTTAAATAATATATATTTTTTTGACATTGTGTATTTAATGTCTACTAAGCATTAATTATTGCAGCTATTGTTCTGTTTCACTACAGTATATACATGAGCTTGTTGATAAAATATAAATTCAGTTGCATTTACTATATTTCTATGACATGCACACTCTAATTGTTTTTGTTGTTGCGTAAATGCTTTATTTATCATTGAAATATGTGTTGTAAATACGTTCTGCTCTTCATTACTGGAGGAAATAAAAGTATATCTATATCTATCTAACAATACATATTTTAGTCTTTGGCAATATGTACAAGTTTATAGCCGATTAAACTGGCCTTCGAATTGGTTTCAAAAAAGGTTCATCTTGAGCGCACTCGTAGCATTCGCTTTTTAAAATGAAAACAATTAATCTATATTGCAACCAACATATTAATAAAAAAGTAAAACTCATATGTAAATGTTTATAAAAATATAAAGTTGAACAACTTACAACAATTGTAACAAGCATGTCTCGTTTTGGATTTTTTGAATATCGGTATAATGAGTGTAGTGTGGTGTATTTGCACGATAATGAATTCCTGAGGGCCGGCCGTCGCGTTGTCATATTAGCTGTTGGGTGCCAGAGCTAACGACGTTACGCTCGTATAAGGCCATTTCGTATGCATGCAAAAAGGTAAGTTGATGATTGTTTTTACCACATATAAACGTTTTGCAATATTTTATAAACTATCGATAATTATGATTTAAACATTGTAAATTAAGTGTGCAAAACCAACAAAATTGCTCAAATAAGTTCGAAATTATCTCATACTTCAATAATTTACTCTAACTTTACTTGAGGTTACATCAGCTTTTTTGAATATTAATTACGTAATACAACAGCATTTTCCATTTCATGATATTATATCGCTTTTGATCTGAAAGCAACACAGCAAACAATATCAATATATATATATCATGAAAGATTTGCAAGTGTGCAAAAAGGTTATAAGTTAGGAAAACTTACTGATCTGACAGACTTCTAGTGAAAACGTACTTTCATGAGACGAAAACACATTCCATAGTTTTGAAGTTAATGTCGAAGGAATTTCAGTTACCCATTGAATTAGAAAGTATGGCTTAATTGAACAGTTAAAAGGTGTTTTATACCAAGAGTTTTTTGTAGATTAACATTAGGATATGTAGTTTCTCAGTTCTAAATAAAATTCGATAAAAAGGACCATATAATTAAAAAAAATGAAAAGTATAGATTTTATCTTCAGATTTAAAACACTTTGTAAAAGAAATTCAAAACTTAATCTATGATAAATTTAACAATTTTAAATGGATAAATGGCAAAAAAACAAAACTTTTGTGAAAACACTTTCTCAAAATAAATACAAAATATTAAGTGTAAACATCAACGAATCAATATGAATGAAGTGTCCCTGATAACCTTAATGTATACAGATTTAAGAGGAATCGTGCTTGTTACTGAATACTTTAGATCGCTATTTTAATACCTCAATCTTCAAATATAACTGGCGTCTCATTCATATTTCGTAACCACAGTTGCTGCAATTAAAACGCATTAAATTGAGAAATTTCATTTCATTGAAACGAATCATTATGTATTTCACTGGTTCAAGTTAATATTTTCCTTTTGAGTTAATATTTGTATTTAAGTACAAGTGCATTAATTTGATCGCTTACTATGAACATGCTTTTGCAATCACTTACGGTGCACTCTTATAGCAACACAAACGTATAAATAATTTCAGATATGATCAGTCATCGAGATAAACTGTTTTAAGAATTCGTGATAAATTAATAGAAACCTATTTCTGTAAAAAAACTTCTAATAAATTGATTGATTACCACTTCGGAACAATTTTGTCTGAAAGCACCGCTAAATTATCTGCCATGTCATGATTCGTACAGTCATTGACACGACCCACTATTACGGCCATCAAGCACTGCCCTTTCTGATCATTATGACACTGAAGCACTGCCCTATATGACACTCGAATGAAGCTATCATAATTAGATACGATTTGGTTGTGGCAGACAATTATAAAATGTGGGTTAGTTAAATACTTCAACCTGACCTTCGAGGACTGAAGCTATATCGGCCTGTGACGTAGCTACCCAAGATTTATTATAAGACACGATTTGAGGCTCAGTCGGAAACAATCCATTTGTATTCAGTTGCAAAAAAATAAACACCCTCAAACAAACATTATTTAGCCAAATGTCAATTACCACGCCCGTATTAGGTATAGTCATAGGAAACCCAATATAAAATAAACTTATTCACATTGAATTTGTTATGTTATGATATATTTGCTACGGACCCATTATCCATTAATCTATTACATATATTACGCTAAACAAACCGTATTTCCCAAAATTAACATTTTTATATAAACGGGAAATTTTCGTATGCCATCGTAATCTCATGTATTCTATTTCCATTGCCAACGTGTTCAATATTCAATCCATCATTTATATGCCAGACGCCGCTTCAGCCGGAAGTATATTTTATCTCGGATGCATACTCATGGCGAACCAAGGAGATGTTTTGCATATTTAAGACATTTATCATAGAGATGATGACATACAAATCGGTGTTCACTATCACAGTTTTCACAATCGGACGCTCCATAGTCATATGTCATACAGTCAGAGTGCAGCATTGTTGACAAGTATCACGGGTGACCAGCTGTATCATTGTGATCCTAGCCAATTCACATTCATAATTTTCAAAACCATTTTCTCGTCCTCATGAAGAAATTTTGGCCATTTCTTTGATGATTATTTGCTGTCATCAATGGTGTGAGTAATGTATTGTTGTATGCTTAATTTGGTACTAGCATTGTTTTTCGGGCGCATCCTTGATTTAACCGGTATTTATTTTGATAATATAATATGTTCAATACATACACAAAACAAGTAGACATATATTCACAAAGCAATCATGGTAGTAATTATTTGTAGGTATGAGATATTAAGAAATATTTCTTCTAGCAATTTCAGTACACATTTTCATAATTGAGAAGTAAGCATATATGCTGTTTCTTAGTCTTTTTTCTGGGCTGCTTCGCAACTGTATCTCTCTCGTACGCTAAGGATATGGAACATCTTATGTAATGGGTACTATTTCAGGAAGGCTGACGTAACGTTCAAGAATCAAGAATAACTGTTACTGTAATACTGTATTTTGTATTTCTCTTGCAATATTAAAGTATTATCACATATTTATATAAGGATATTCACTTACTAGGAATAATTGAAATTGAGCGTGGCAAACAATCCAAGATTAAAATGCGGTTTAATTTTTTGGGTTACTTTTTCTCATGTTATTATCACGATGAAACTGTATTTTGTAAAAATGTTGTTAAAGTAAAATATTTATCGCACGTGGATACATCGAAGATGAGCTTGGTAAGCGTTTCGCTAGGTTAATCCATTTTATTATTCCATCCGTAGTTGTATTGAATATACGTTTATGTATTTACAATAAACACCCCTTTAACAATGACGGTCCGTTTGAAGGTAAACTAAACCTTGTCCAAATAAATACCAGAGTACAATTTTGCATAAGATCCTCAAACTTATTTGGAAGGTTGGTCGTGACCAGCAGTTTTCCCATATATATTTTGAGGTCAGTCGGTCATAGGTCATGGCTGCGGTATCCTTGATTGATTCCTATAGTATGCTTTGCCCTACGGCCCTCAAACTTCGTAAAGAGGTTGGTAATGACCGTACATTATCTAACAAACATAAAATGAGAAATGTCTAATTGTATACCATAAAGGGGGGGGGGCATAATGTTTGGGAGACCAATTCAGTTGGACATCATAACAAATCCATGTTCAGCTTTTGTTGAATAATATTCGAATTCTCTGGGTTTATTCTGCAAAAAGTTTTTGACGACATGTAAATGTATCAGTTTCAATATCATGTTCTTAGTCATAACTTTACAAATCTAGAATATGAGACTCACTTAACTATTAAGGGTCTGTGATGAAACGGGGCCCTGGACCCGCTTAGTTTTTATCTCTGTGAGCAGTGATTCTCATTCAGTCATTATATCAAAAATTAACCTAACACTATGCACATTTTTTAAAATGTCATTACATCCGTAAATTCAATAACTCACCTGACGTGCATCCATTATTATATAAGTTACACTTTCGTTTGTTTTTATCAGTTACAGTGAATATTATTCACATACATCTTTTGTTGACGGATAACTACAGAACGCATTTATTATCATGAACCTTCCTTCAATGCGCCATGATTAAAACATTCAAATTAAACTTTAAAGGAACTAGTCGACATGGAATGAAAATTACTGCCCGTAAGACCTCGGTAAACAACATTGCACGCACATGGTTGTGTATAATATACAAATAAGTATTTAAAGTCAACATCTATACATGCCAGAAAGAGTATCTAAGCGTGCGTAAGCGAGCCAAGTTTAATTTCGTAGCAAGTCGGAATAACTTCCGTCTACCTTGGCGACAACAATAATTTTGATTAATCCTTTAATTGTTCATATCAATGATACTATTTCCATTGTTAAAGCAGTTGATAACATGTCTAAGACATGAGTCACCGCGAGAACGTTATACAAACAACACTTTTGTGCGTATCATCATTGAAACTTAGTTTCCAAAAGTAAGCAACTGAAAATATTTCTTATACAATTAAGCATACTGCTCCTGCTCCCTTCCGCAAGACCACAACAGCTCCTAGACAGTTAAATATATCCTCGAACGATTGATATTTCTCCATCTAGCGTCGTTTACAAGTTGGCTAGCTATTTTTTTTAATGTGTTATTTCAATTCCACTCATATTTTCTGCATCTCACTTTGCATAAATTCACAGTAGAGTATATAACTCATCTTGAAATTTGTCTGCAATCAATAACGGAGAACATCATAAGCAAATACGTTCCGGACTTACCGCAGATGTCATTGAGGCAGCTATAGTTTTCAACTTGTTTTCCTTCATCACGACATGACATTACATTTTTTGCACTCACACAAGTGCTAATAACCGCTTTATAGTCAGAAGAGCTGATTTCAATTTTCCTCGAGTCGCATTTGCGACAACATCATTAAAAATATTAGTCACTGTATAATTAGTGTCAGCAGAAATTTCGGATACAATGTCGTGGATAATTACCTTCACACTTGATTTAGAGTCAGATACGATTTAACCTGCATCTAAAAACGAGTGAATAAGGTTTTATTTGTATCCACGATTCGGTTCGCGTTTTCTTTCCGCCTGGTTTCAACATTCCGATAAGCGTTATAAGTATAACTCGTTTCAAAACACGATGTGGAATTCATCGAATTGGGTAAGGCTACAGTATTTGTTTCGATTTGGGTATTTCTCATTCTTTGTGAGCATTTCTTTTGTAAGCATTTTGTTTCCTTTTACTGACCGTGACAGCTTTACGCCGCAATTTTGACTATCCTGAAACGAAGCCACTAATCCATTCTGTCGAGGCGTTAAAGAACTTTGCCGTCTGCTCGTGCAGCGTTTATGATGACCGAGTGCGTTAAGCCCTTTCTCACAATAAGCGTGCCGACTGCAAGTTGAACTACGACTGGTTTTATTTAACATCGTGTCGACCCTTTCTCTATCGTATTGGTGCCGCGTGAGGCTCGTTTGTCGTTCTTGTAGAATGTGACGATCCTTACGCCTTTCTTCTTCTGAACCGGGTGGCTTTTGGACGGTCCCTGGGATGACCCCGCCTCGCTAGCATTGATTATAAACTGAGCTTTGAGCAAATAAAACTTGGCAAAGAATTAGGACTTACGAAACGTCCGCTTGAAAGCCCGTTGATATACTTTCGAAAATTAATTATATAAAAATTGGATTAACAGTTGAGCTAAAGAAATACAGGATTCCTGAAATAAGAATCCAAATCACAGTCAATTATGAGGAATGGCAGCTATTATATCTGATGACGCAGAACAAGGCAACATGTCAACAAAGAAAATAATTAATGAAATTGTCTGTGTTTAATAAACCCATCGTGTTTCAATATGAGCTTCTCTCGGACGCATCACTTATTATATGTTAAAATGGGGTTTGATCATGTTCTGTTGTTAAACGTTAGATCTAATGCTTGATTTTAACCGCGGAAATTGTAATTCTTAGTAGCTAAGCTTAGTGCTAAATGGTAACCTATCTGCAGTTTCATTGGCTGAAAATGTATGCATTTTAAAGACAGACAGTCATGTTTTACAATCATGGATTGAAAATGCGACTTTTGATAGGTTAACAAGGAATTCGAATTTTTATACTAAGATTAAAAATAATATGACCTACATGTTAATATATCAAAATACTGACCAAGGTTAATGGTGATTAAGTCGAAACAATAGCTTATGTATAGTCTGAGCAAGCTTCTTCACACATCTGACGGTGGCCTATTTTTTGATCAGCCGAATTCCAATTCGACTCAGAATTAAAAAAAACAAACACATTTTGACAATGTTTCAAAGACCATTATAGACTTAATTGTAGTTGGTGTCTCTTTTAAGCTAAAGCTGCACTCTCACAGATTGTACGTTTTGACATTTTTTTTTATTTATTTTTTTGTCTTGGAACGAGCCAAATTATGCGAAAATCCATGGAAACCAGCTTAATAAGACTGTTTAAAAAACATGAGATCGCAGATATTTGTATCTAAGTTCAAAAATTGATGTTTTATTCATTTTTCTTAAACTGGTCATTAAACATTAATTATCAAAAGGAAATATGAAAATCTACGATCTGATTTATTGTCAGCAATCTTATATCATTGGTTTGCAGATATTTACGCAAAAATTTGCTCTATCCAAGACAAAAAAAGTTGTAAAAATTGTAAATCTGTGAGAGTGCAGCTTTAACGTTGGTCTTCGGACATCTTTATTTTTAATTTACTGATATTTATTTAAAATGCCAGAACATTGCCTGTTGAAATAAGAAATATCAATGATTATTTGAATTTTGGTTATTGTTTTATCTTTTAAATTTCGTAATGCGTTATGTGTACATCATATCCCATTTAATCAGAAAACTACCTAAGGCAACCGTTATAGTAATTAAATAAATTAAATTAAAATATCTCTAAAAAACTTTATAAAACAAAAAAAAACACATTATTCAACTAATCATCTCTTTAGCGTTTAAAACATAAATTGTGTAAACTCATAAAACCGTACTCACTGTCAAGTTTCTCCAAATGAGTCTGAATTGACGAGGAAATTGCATTATAGATACAAATCATAGAGAAGGTCATTTATCAAACCCATCTTATTATGTTACTTAATAAATATTCGCATTTGTACAGGGTTTCAAGATTTTTTCTAGACAAAGCGATTACCGTTTGCGGCCCGGGCGGATTATTATCAATGTTACGGCTTACCGTGGAGCGTTCGTGCTTGAATTTGTGTTTTGCTTTGAAATCAAAATAGTCGGCTACCAGCAGCGAAAACACATTATATATTATTATCTTAACTTTCTAATTGGACGCCAAGGCTCACGGAGATAGTGAAAGATAAGAACGCTGACTGATAGGGCGGCGTGGCAATATTCAGCGTTGATATTGATAAATTAAAATAAAGTGTAAGACTTGACTAGTAATTCTTAAATTGTGAACACTGATCATTAATTTCAATATGAAAAACAAGAGAGCGTGCCACACCCAGACATGTTTTGGTACGCCAGATTTCTGGTTATTCGAACGTTATTTTGGAGGCAAAGGCATGGTACGCCAGCTTCCACTTATGGACAAAACTGGATTTAGATTCCAATGTTGACAAAGAGATGACATACGTATCGTTGTCACCTCGACGCCCCATGTATTTTCCAGAAAACAAACAAACAATTTTGAGCTGTTCAACCCTTTGATACCTAACTTCAAATCAAGGCACATCCTGGTTTAAGGCTGAATGGTATTCCACATTCCATTTCAGAGTTTAAGTGTATTTATGATTCCGGTTTGCAGGTTTCTCTGATATTAGAGGAACAGTTTCATAAATATTAAATCTTGCTTACACTGCAGTAACGTAGGCGTGCAAAACTGAGAAATATTATAATTGTCTTTATTCTTTATAGGAAAGTTACTTAACCTATTTTTAAATATAAACCTGATCTTAATCTAACTTACGAATTCATGAAAATTTGATAATCAAACTTTAAAATGTATTTTATAAATTAAAAAATGTCACCAATACCATTCTTTTTGAAAAACAGTATTTATATACAACATACTCATACTTTAACATCAATGCTTCGTTTTTGTTTTCTTAAATACAAACTCAATACGTCCTTGAATATAAACTATGGCCCGCTATCACAACAGGCCTACACATTTATGAACTTCTCGCTATAACTATGTGGTATAACTGATATTTGAACAAATGACCATAAAAGCCAACATGTAAATAAGACATACAAAATTTAACCATGATTAAAATTCTAAATAGTATTTAAACTAATAAAGCGGCACTCCAGATTTAGGTCGAAACATTACCGAAAATTTCAATTCCAGGGAGGTAGGGCCGCACCTTATAAGAGGTTCTAGTATTTTAAACACAATTTTTGATCTGATTGCAATGGATTAATTCGAAATTAATTTGATGTGTAAACACAGACATGAACAGAAAGAGTGTCAGATAAGTAGCGGATAGGATATGTGTAGGGTTTATGCAGCTTTGAAGGAAAAGTAGTTACCTCTTGCGTGTAACTCACCTAGCATTCTGAGGATGGCCCGCCGGGCTCCGGTAGCGGTGGTTTTGCCGAACTGTTGGCTAGCGGGCGCTTCGAGTTCCGTGGCCCGCAACGTGACGCCGGTGAGCGTGATGACAGCCATGGGCACGTGTAAATATATAAAGAAGGACAGTTGAAACACCGTGATCATCCGGCCCGTCCTCAAGTACAGAATGTAACATACTAGCGAGTCCGCCAAACGTCGTTCTTTCAGCTGATTTCTCAGGTAGTAGAATGTCCATGTATGTATCGGGTAAGGCAAGGTACTGAACGTCGATATAGTCCATAAAACAATGATATAGCGTTACGACCATGACACATGACAACTTTGCTGCAATTCGATTTGATGATAAATGGCCGTGTAGCGTTCGATGGTGCGCACCGATGAATATGAAGTCATCTCCATGACGATTGGCTTGATTATGCAAAACGGTTCCTCAAAAGGCCATGGGTATTGGGATTATATTGATGAAACACATATCAGGAGTAAGTGATATAAGACAATGTAACAGCGGTTTATGTAAATTTCATGTAAATTTAAAAAATAGCATTTCAGATTGACTGTATAAATACGTAATTTAATGGCAGCAATGTACTTCATAACTGCACGGCGCTATGATGATGTTTTGCCAAAGAGTATCAGCGTCTACCTTGAGTCAACAAACGAGTACGAATTAAGATTTCGAAGGTAATAGATTACATATAAATTGTTATTTCTATTAAATTAATGCAGTAGTTTTCATTGATAATTAGTACTTAAACCGCAGAAGTAATTGATGCCGACAGCTATCCAATACTACAACAATTCGGCCTAGATGTTTTAAACAGAAAGGGGGGTAACGGTCGGGTGAAGTATACCCGAGTTATCATTTAGGGTAATCTGGTGATCGCCTGACATGAAGGCTTTGGAAAAAATCCCCTGAGAGTACAGATAATTTATTCAGACCTGTCTAAGTTTATTCTATTGTATAATGACATATAGAGCATCTTATCAAAGCGATTTGTTCTTTAAGAATTCGTATAATGTCACTATCGTTAAGCAGTTTTAAGAAATATATATATTTCGATTGCAGATCTTCTTGATATCTCCGAAAATATAAGAGGACAAAACTCTTCTATGCGGAATCATCTCAATGTCTTGGTAATCAAATTCGATCAAAAGTGAGACTTCAAATCATATGGCAAAACAGTTGCCGACTGAATGCAACACATTTAAAGATTCATTTAAACATAGATGTTGACATAATATTTGCTATTTGTTTAAGTAACAGCAATTGTCAGTTTAAACATTTCTTAAAATTTGTTGAAAAAATATTTAAAGATAGATATCACTTTAAACTTACTAATTTCACAACTATTTTGAAAAAAAATATAACCGCATGACACGACTGACGCTAATTCGCACTATTCTACACGAGAATATGGTTTTGTGCCGAAGGAGAAAAGGAGTTGCCAGAGGTAACTATTTTCATGCTTTTTGGAAACAAACCAAACTCCCATACGCCGAGATTCTAACCGGACAACCAGTTCAACGTTAAAAATTGCAGGCATGTTGCCTTATTTTTCCGTCTTAATTCCTATAGGTTCTATCAATTATCTGGTCTAACGTACTATTCAAATATCTGGTACTTGAGTAATCATTTTGTAACCATCTTACGTTGAAACGTGTACAGGTATATAATTTATCGGACTGGTTTGGGTAGCACGACACTTGAATCCTAAGTGGCATGCTAGCAACATTTTGATCTCCTATAGCTTTGCCTCGGTAAGTCCTTGTATATATAAGTTTTATATTGGTTTTCATTACTTTCATTAACATTTCATTTGCATCTTAAGATATATTGGCGGAAGAACATAATCGTTAATTGTTCTTGATTTAAAATACATAGTACAATACACTTCAGGGCAATTATATTTTGGGTGGTAACACTGTATTTTGTTAAGTGGTGCTTAATTTGCTGAACATTTGTCGATAAAGTTAGAACGAGCAAAGTTGTGAAACGGCTATGTCGGTGCAGGGGAACTCAATTCGCCAGAGGTTAGAAATTGCAATTCGAAAATGGGATGGATAAGGTTGAATTTGTAGTTGAATGAAATATATGAGGAGTAGATTAAGGAAGGGAGCGATAATGGGAAGAACGTGTTCAATGAATAAGAAAACTTATTCATTATGGAAGATAGCTACTTTGGACGCAAAGAAAGAAAGTCAGTTATTATAAGTTTAACACAGTAATAACCAAAAGCACCGGCTTAAGGGTTTTGCTGTTCTTAATGTTCAATAATCAGTATTTATAGGTTGCATAAAACATGAATTTGGATTTTTGCATTAACAAGCACACATGAACCGATACAGAAAAACATGGCGACATTAACAATGGCATGCACAATATTAGACTAAATACACACTAGTACTTTAGATACATCATTCAACGTTCACTTAAATTGAAAATACAGCTACACTGATATTGAGGGATAGAACACGTGCATTTCTTCTAAGACAATTCATTGAATCTAAATATAGTATCCCTTGATCTTTAAAAGAATGAATAAATTGGCATTTGAAATGATACCTCTATGAACATTGTCTGGGTATGATATATCCACGAACTCTCACATGTAATTGCAACCTCAAGTAACTTTATATATTCACATTATCAACACATACTCACTGAAAACCATGACGTCGAAGATCAATTAAAAACAAATGTGTGTTAATTTTGATGTAATCCATTATGTCTTAGAAAAAACAATAATCGGGTAGGTCGTTTGGTATGAGCTTTCTTTTCATGTGAAAAACATTTGAAAATGCCATAAATAATGACTTTGGCAGAAATAATTAATTTGTGTTCATTCACATTTCATTGAATCTTCCTAAAGAAGTAAAAATAAAACCTCAAACTTGCTACATGCGTAACAATCTCCATTGCTTATCTTAGGAAAACAACCCATTCATTTAAATCAGGGACATTATGAGGGGCGTGTATTATGTTATCAAACTAAAGCGATGGTATTGTCAACAACAAGTTATGTCTGTCGATAAAGCTTCATTTCAGTTACGCCTTGTTTTCAGGAACAGATAATTGATAAGCATCTATATACACAATCAGTAAGACCAATGAAGGAATTGTTTGTAATAGAAAATACACTGTAATTTAATTTTTTCAACTTTTCAAACATGTATTTGAAACAGAAACTGTTAACAGACATAGAATATTCATTTATGAGCATTGTGTTTTAAATCTGCACTTTTTCCTTTGACAGTCTTTAATGTGGACAATGTTTGCCTTTAACTTGAACAGGGGAAAACATGGTTCCAAAGCGTCGATTCTTGCAAACAAATTACTACAAGCCAATGACGTTCGTTTCGTTGTAGAAACGTGTTGTTGACTTGAAGCCTTTTAAAAGTCTACATGCTTATAGTTTTACTAGAGCAATTTATAGCAAGATCTAAAAATACATAAGATAATTCACATCATACGATTTTTCATTAACAATGAAAATATATCTTTTTACTCTCCATTAAATTTTACATGCAATGGTATCTAGTTTCGAAACCCCCTCCAATTGACGGAATTTGATTGAATTTTTGAAGTAATATTCATCACAAAATTGTAATATTGTAACAAATTGTAATTGAGGTCTTGGTCGTTAAAAGTGATAAAACCCTTAGTTGAATTACAATTTAAATGCCCCTCATCCAGTAACTGACATCATTCCCTGCATCAGAATAGCAATGCCATCTCATTGCACCAAATATTAGAAATTATGAAAGTTTAGGAGAGTTCCAGGGTTTTTGGCGCCATCACGACTTGCGTTTATGACGAATCTGTTCCACAAAAATATCCGTATAAATATGGAAACAGGAGTAAACAATATAAAACCTCTTATCGACTTATTTCATTTAATCATGAATACGATTAAGCTAACATAATGGGATTCGTTCTTAAAGTATTCATGAAAAGTCATTAAACAGTTATTATTTCAAATGCGTAAACGCATCGACCAGTCATTGTCAATTAAGATTCGCTGATTATCAGTATAAAAGTACTTTGTAAAATGCATTTAAGCTGTCATGGCCGAACACTAAATTTGATATAGCATGTTATGGTTGGAATTGAACTGTCAAATTGAAAACTTGCAGAGCAACAATCCTTCATGTTATTATTCTATCATTGTATGAATGGTTTAAAATCAAACATGTCCAGGTGGTAAACATAATAAAATGTAATTGATTTCACCCTCTAACCCAGTTATTTAAACTTTAAACAACGAGTGCGATACACTAGTTATGTATAATTTTAATCACGAGGATTTGGTGTAGTAACTTGTTAAATCCAAACTTTAAACCAAACGCAAATATCTACGCTATGCATTCGTCCCTGGACATATAAGCTTTAGGTTAACATTGTAATTGGTTTTCGGGGAAATGCAAAAGCATTTTGGTATTTTTTAACCTGCCAGTTGTGCAAATTGAACTTACACCACATGGAGCAGTGGTATGTGTGTGTTCAAATATGTTTGTAATGTTTGTTGATAATTTTGATTATCATTTTTTATGTCTTTAATATATATACTACCCAAAAATTGATAGGGATCATGTTTTTTAATATAAAGTACATACGTATTTCAAGAAAACGATATATCAACACTAAATGTTATCAAATGGCATTGTTTCAGGTTTCAAATGTCATCAGATATCAGTACCAAACCTATTCCGTTCAAGCGTAACGGACTCCTAAACATGATAGGGGTCAAAAGTAGGCGTATATCAGGTTGTCAACAAATTTGGAAAATCAACAGACTATCTTTGAGCTTTTCTTAAACCAATGTTAGTAGCGTGTGTGATGTCCACGAGCGTCAATAACGACTTGCTATCGCCTCCGCATGTTGCTGATAAGCCTCCAGAGCTGTTGCTGAGGGAGTCTGGCCTATTCCTCCTGAAGCTCTGTTCTTAGCTGAGGAACCGTTGTTGGCTGGACCGGACGAGTAGAAACAGCTTTCTGAAGCATGCCCCAGGCATGCTCGATCGGGTTCATGTCGGGGGAACGAGCTGGCCAGTCCATTCTCTCGATGGTAGCATTTTCCAGAAATTGGTTTGTGATGTTTGCTCTGTGTGGGCGCGCATTATCATCCATGAGAATAAAATCAGGACCGATGGCACCTGCATATGGTCGAACATAAACGTCCAGGATCTCGTTACAATAAAGAACAGCCGTCAACGTTACGTGTTCAATTACGTGTAAGACTGTTTTCTCGTGCATGCTGATTCCGGCCCATACCATAACTGAGACCTTGCCATAAAGGTCATGTTTGGCGACACAAACTGGAGCAAAACCGTTCATTACGTCCCCTCCACACTCTCGAACGTCGATCTGTAAAGTCAATACAAAACTTTAACTCGTCTGTAATAAGCACTGTGGTCCATTCGTTTAACGTCCATCCAACGTGTTGACGTGCCCAGTCCAAACGCTCCTGGATGTGGTATCGGGTCAATGGGATGCGATTTGCCGGTCGTCGTGCCATCAAGCTAGCATTATGAAAACGATTTCTGATGGTTTGCATTGAAACTCTTATATTTGTGGCGTTCTGGAAGTCATTACGTAACGAAGTGGCTTTACGAAAGCGATTACGTCAGGCTAAAACCGCAATGTAACGATCCTGAACGTCAGATGTTGCCTTTGCACGACCACCACCATGTCGATGTTGAGCATTTCCATTCGTTTGATAACGATTCCACATCATGCAAACTACACTTTGTGACACATTCAGGTGTTCTGCCACAGTCCTCTGAGACAACCCTGCATCCAGCATTCCAATGCCAACATGCATTTCATCAGGAGTTAAACGTCTTCTGTTTGGCATTTTGAACACAATGTGGTAGATGGTCCGAGTGAAAATCGAATACACGAAGCGAAAAACAAATAAATGACCACATGTTTAAGTGGTTACATGTATGCCCAAACACCTTATTTCGTGGGTATGCAGTTTTCCCTGCCACTCGTTCACGCGCTGGTAGCAATACAATCAAAATCATCGAACATTCTAGAGGCCTACGAAGTGATAAAACTAATGCTTTGTAATTGAATAAGCATGCTTGTTTGGTTAAGTGTTTACAAATAACCAATCAAGTGATCCTTATCAAATTTTGAGTAGTATATATCACGGTGATTTTACTCCAGTATATATTCAAAACCAGTTTTAAATAAGAAATTATGAAAGTAGTTGACCAGCTACCGTGAAATTGGTAGCTTGCAAATCAATACCAATACCTGAATATAGTTTTTGATAAATTGCGATATCTGAATATAGTTTATAACAAATTCATCAAAGCCTTAAACCATTAGCATACATCAATTGATTATTATAAAAACATCAAGCAAACAACCCTTGGTCACATATATGTATATATATGTAGAAACATCTCCAATACTAGTAGTTGTGCGTTGGTAGACAGTGTCGAATGGTCCGGTCGCGGTTCAGGAAGGGTCACTGTCAGTATTGCACTTATAGATATCCTCCTCCAATGCTTATGCTTTTGGGGTCAGTATCTAATTGCTCCGGACGAGTAATTCGAGTGTCACTGTTTATGATACGCTGACAGATAGCAAACCTAGTGTGTGTGCGTTAATCGACAGTGTTTTACTCCTCCGGTGGTGATGCTAAAAGAGTCACTGCAAATTTATCCCTATCAGATAACCATCCCTCGTGTTATTGCCTTGGTAGACAGTGGTTATTTTGTAACACAATGACCCTCGCCTATATTAATTTATCTTTGTTAAGGTCATCATTTCTATCTTTACTAGTGGTCAAAATGCCATAGCGTTTATTTTCATTAGAGCTTCATTACCGTTACCCGGCAGGTGTTGATTAGATATTCTGAGGATAGATGGAACAATCAATCGCTTGAGCATAAGTTAAGAATGGCCCTTAGACTTGAATTATAGTTATCAAAGGATTAGCCTTTTGCTAAACTCATATATTACTTGGTTCCATCGAAGAGCAATCGAATTCAGCCCTAGGTCAACCGCTAATTGGTGCTCTAAGTACTGTCTAGACAACAGTTTAATAACCTTGTTTACTAAAGTACTCTCAAAAGGGTTTGGCTTTGCTAAATTTTACGTAACTGAAACTATTGATTGACAAGCTTATTTTTGTTACGATTGCCAGTCAAATCCTTTCATTATTGTCTCGTGAGGTTATTATATGTATCCTTTGAAGTCATTAAACTATGAAGGGGAATTAAGGAACACTTTTTGAAAGGTCAACTGCTATTGGGGCCAATTGGGAAGTATTAAACAATTATCCGGAGCTTGATAGTTAGTTAATAAGTTAGATAATCAGTATAGTCTGGGTTATATTCTTTAGACTTTATAAATATAAGTTCAAACGGATTAGTGGATACGACGCGGATTGGAGTGAGGGTGCTACAATTTCTCCACTGGTGATTCGATAGGAATCATACTAATACACTTGTACAGTTGATATATTGATACACTGTCGCAATCGCATTATTCATTTATCATTATAATATAAAGCTCAAAATATGACGTGTTTTTGTCGATCGTTCCAGTACTTTACTTAACACGTAGAATTCATGGTGGAATACAACAGTCGCAGGTATGGCACAAATTAAGTATATGAATGGGATGTCTTGCAAACATGTGATCGTTTCCGCAATTATGCCATTTATTTTATATGAATGAGTCAACTTAACAGTGTAAAATTGCCTGCTATCAAACGTCATGGTCAACGCCTTTATGTTGGCATATTGGATTGGAAATGTGTGCATCCATTATCTTGTGTCCGGGCCGGATAACTATATTGCAAGAAAATGTTATCCTTTGTCATTACTTTTAACATCTTACAATGATTATTACACTAAAATACAGTTCACGACTATGAACATTGCTTTCGGGTGTACTATTCGTGCTGATATTTCATATATTCAAGAAATTGGAATCTCCGTGTCTTCTTATACAATGAAAGGATGAATATTGAACATAAAATAGACCGCTATATACCTCTTTGTTGTAAATGCAGTTAGTGTAGGTTATAATATGTCTATTACGAATTAAACGAACATCAGTGTGAATTTTTGCTCTTCGAATTGATACATTATGTTCAAACATGCATGAACAAAGTAAACGAAATAGATTGCAAACACGATGTTATTCTGTCGTGTTCCTCTTGGCGCTGATTGGTCATAGCGCGATTGATCATCTAAAGTGTACATTTTAGCTGTTGTTTATAGTAAAACGTATTTTTTTTCTGCAAGGGAGGTTGTAGTACATTTAGAGAATTACCGAAATTAAGCAACTAGATGAAGCGCCCCATTATCGAAGAGAAAAAAACAACAGCAAATGCAAAACGAACATTTATATCGCCTGTTGACTGTTGCATGCACATACAATTCATCCGTTCCATGACTACAAATAAAATCGTTGTCTTGTATACGTTTATTAATTACGGTATGCTTAAGACAAATATTATAAAACTTTTATGTGCAAAAGACCCACTCAAGTAATCAGTGTAATACTTTGCTTTTCTAGGAATAATATTAAATAATAGAAAGGTATTTACGAGCTATTATATTTTTATTTTGAGATATAGGTGCTTGAGTAAAATAATAGGTAGTTCATATGACGATAAAGGCTGTTTAATTGATGGACTTGTCACGGCTCTCATAGTCATTTTCCATTCCGTAAAAACCCACCTGCTTTAATGTACATGGCAAATAAAACAATAAAGAAAACAAACAACGGAATGTTGATGGATCGAGTGCATTCTTGTTACAATTACACTTAAGTGCACACGCTTTTAGCAACGCTATAAAGAAGAATAATGTTCTACGAAACATTGGAACATGACGTATGTATTTGTATACTATTGTGTCCATGATGTGTTACTATTTTGTTTAATTATTTCAAAATGTACAATGATTATAACACCATTAAATATGATTGATACATCATCACAACATGTAATACTTGAAGGCAAAGGAAAAGTACAAACGACTTTTATCATTTTATAATTATGGTATCCTAGTGTTATATACTCTCTATTAAGAACATCATTTCGCTATATCTCACTGTATATAAATAAAGCGTTATGCTTGCTGGATATACCACATCGAATCTTACCTCATTGGATTGCATCACATACGATTCTGTTTAGTGAATTAACACTTAACATAGTAGCCATTTGTATAAATATTTATGCAAAAAGCTACAGAAACAAGCTCAGTAGCAAAAACTTTAAACATAAACCCGGTTTAGTGTCACTGGGCAAAACCGGTTAATTCTTTAGTTTGGTTAAAGTGTTTCCGAATGGATAAGTATTGGTTTATATGTATCCAATCATGACTGTTGACCCATTAAATTGCTTGCATGTGCAAACTGACCAAGACATACCCTGCTGATAAGTTATTCAGTATTATCCAATTTGCCCCTAGGTCGACATTTCTTTTAATCTCATTATTTATCTCCGTTAATAAACAAATGCAATGAACTCCCTGTATATTCAAACCTATCAAATACGTTCAACTACATCAACCACATCGATGATAATTCAGTACAAACTAAACAATCGGATTGAAATTGTGCTTGTTGTGCTTTTAGTTTGTTTTTTTTTAAAAACAGACAAATCAAAGGTTAAAGATGATGTATGTTCTAGTGCAAGCTTAGAAAGTCAATAACAATCTAAAGTGTGTTTTAATGTTTAAACCGGGATAGCAGCTATGCATAGACTAAGATAAAAATGTATTATAGTGTAGAATAACCGAAAAGCATCTGCGCCCGTAATTATAAAGACAGTCAAAGTGTATCACGGTAAAGCACGCCGGAATAACATTTGTTCCCAGATATACCAAGAGTCATAATGTATTACTGTGTTCTAAGCTGGAATAGCAGGTGAACACATAGTCTCAAAGACCATGAGCTGAATTGTATTTCAGTGTAATATACCGGAATATAACTTTTATCCGTAGTATTTAATACCATGATTCAACGTTTATTACATTGTTATAGTCCGCAAAAGCAGCTGTACCCTTAATCTAAAATATACACGGGTGTGAGAAAGATGTGTAATATACCGGAATAGGAGGTGAGCATGTAGTCTTAAAGTCAAAGAGCCGAAGTGTTTCATAGTGAAATATACCGGAATAACAGCTTTGTCCGTAGTTGTAAAGAGCAAGAGTTAACGTGTATTACATTGTTATATACTCAGACCGGAAGAATAAACAATTTTAATACATGAGGACAATGTTTTGGAAGGCTAGTAATTAAAAATAGTATAAATGTTGCTTTATGTCTTTTAGACAGAACTGTTGTTTGGTTTTTTAATTTGCATTTGTTTTCAATCACCAAACATGAAACATCAATTTTCGTAAACTGTAGTAAATAACAGCATTTGAATAATCAATTATGTATATAGTGTTCATTGCGTAAACGAATGATAAAAAAGGAAATAGCATTTATCCCAAAAAGGCAAGTTTTAAGTCATTTACGAATGCTTCTCCGAAAAGGACAACATTAAAGACATTTGCGAATGCTTCGTCAAACAGGACAACATTAAGAAATTTACAAATGCTTCTGCGAATAGGACAAACATTAAAAACATTAACGAATGCTTGTCCGAACAGGACATCATTAAAGACATTTACGAATGCTTCTTCAAACAGGATAACATTAAGACATTTACGAATGCTTCTTTAAACAGGACAGCATTTGTATATAGAGATCAGATTGCAATGACGGCCATAAAATGTTTGAGTACGAACCTGTTTTCGAACCCCAAATTCTCATAAAAAAACTGTGAATTATAGTCATAGTAAGTTGTTGTTTTATAAATATGCGAATCAGTTTTGTTGCAGCCGAGCTAGTCATTAATTTCTAAGAATTAAGTTCTCTACGCAAATAGCCTACCAATTGTCCGCAAACAAAAACAACTTGCACTTATGTAGAAATATAACAAAGATATAATACGGTCGTGATATGCTAAAAATACTATTTGAAGCCTTGTTTAACTGTCATACTTCAACTATATCCGCATCGATGTTTACAGCTAACAGTCCAATTGCATAAAATTATTTTATTATTGTAATATAAATTTAAAAATTCAGTTATTATTATTAGTTACCAATTGGATCGATCATCGTTATCAGATTTTTTAAAAATTGGACCGACCTGTAAGTCAGCTAAGCTGATTTTAGAGCACTGTTCAATGAACTTTACAATTTTATTTCCAAAAACCAATGTTTACCGTTTCGTTCCAAGAACTTCTGAATTGTATGTGATGTTTGCTTAACATTTTTTAAGATAATATGTTTGACTCAAGCATATGTGATTTGCCACACTTCCATTAGCAAGATGGGCCTTATCAAGTGTACATACAGAAATCACGGTTGTCTGATAAGTTAAAGAACAGATCAAACACTTAAACAAACAAAAAATCGATTTGGTTCATGTTTGTTTTAGCAAATTACCACATGAGAGACAACTGACATAAAACCGAAGGGTCGATATTTGAAATTAGGTTCAATGAAAACAAACTGATTCTTTACGCGCAATACATATGCATACTATAAACGTATTTGTAGTGGTCTTAAAATAACTATCCTTGCGTAGGTTATGACTGGGGAATACAAGTTGGATTTTTCTTAGATTGTATCTCCTATAATACCTCATTAGGGTTATCAGACAGATTTGTGTATTGAAAGGAATAAAACTATGACGCATTGCTTTCAATTATAACACTTGTCTGACAATTTGAATCCATCCCAAAATACACTTAATCTGCTTTTATTTCTAATAACGGTGTATCATCGTGCCTGAGGTAATTGCTGACACATTACATTAAGAAAGGGAATCACGAATCTCTTATCGATATTGTATCCTTGTCTAGATTCAACTTTTGACCTACGTGAATTTGCTGATATTTTGAACTATGCTATTAAAAAAATAAGTTTTGTGACAAGTGTGCGCCTTGGGATGCTCATGCTTTGATTTTGGCTATTTCTGGCAATTTAGAACGGCGATGCCGACATTAACATTGCGACTGTCTTAATAGGATAAATGGATTTGACATGGAACAAGCGTAATAATATCTTAGGAATCGATCAGGTTTCGGTCATACGAGAACAACCGGTTGCTGGTAATAGTTGTTACAAAGTACTATGAAATTTCGTCGGTGAACCGACTATCATTAAGTTGCGGCTGAGTACTTTTGTATACATATGTACGTAAAAAAACGTAACTATGGGGGCAGTCTATAGCAAGGCGACCTTTGAACGGTATTGTTTATTTTAGTATTATGGTTTAATGGCTTACCTCTTACTTTCAAGTGTTGTATTAACCCTTAAAAAGCACATGCTTATCACCGATTTAATTGACTGTCAACCACATATGTCGCTTTCGAGGTGAGGGAGCTAATATGATAAAGGTAGTTGAATTGGGGTTGGTGTTGCGGCCGTTTTAAACACCAAATTTCCAACCTGATTGAGAACAAGAAACCATACATGATGCAAAATGAGTATAAGCGCAATGAGGGTCAGGTTGATAATGGAAACTTTACATTTCCTTTAATTATTTATGAGCCATATAAGAAAATCAAATAACCAAATCGTAAGTCATTCGTACATGTTTTTGCATGTCGTCGTTAAGAGTTTGGCTCCAAGGCTTTTCTCTATAGTTTTTTGTATGATTTAAATGATTCATTGCTGATTATTAGGAGTCATGTAATACTTGAGCGATAGGTGTTCGTGTTTGCTGGATAACAAATCGTTCATACATATATCTGATCATTCCTCTGATGTAGTCAGAGGTTGGATCTCCGTTCAAAAAAACTTGCAGCTCTCCCCATTATTTTAACAACCAGACACATTTAGTCTATTGACAAGTTTTTTTTTTCTGCCGACGTCCAATGCGACACCATCAGCCCAACTCACCAACGTCGGAGGTTTCGCCAGTTCATGCGCTGCTCCAGTCCAGAATTATCGCCAACATAACTATATTATGCTCATGCTAGAGATCCGCCAGACGACTCCGCAGCAGGGTAAGGCCTAATCCATCAGGTGGAATAGCCATACTTTCTCAACGACGACAAACATGTTTAATATCCAAGCGTTTACTCGTGCGAGCAACAACACTCAAAAACAACAACAACAACAGAAACACAGTTGAATAACGCATATTTAACGCACGACAGATCTACAATGGTGAGCCCCTTTCTTACGAAATATGATATTTGTTAGACAACCCTGCAACTGTCTCACAAACATGCTGCGATAGTCATTAGAGTGTTTGACTTAATAATGATCTTCTTATACCCACGAAAATAAATGCAAGCAATATCATAATTACCGTAAACATAACACAGTATATAACAAAATCTTTTTTAATGCACTATAATTGGTATAGGATATAATAATTCTAAAAATAGTTTACTAAGTATTGCATGCAATTCTTCGCGACAGCTCAATAAAGCTTGACATTATTCTAGAAAATGACCGATCGTATGCTGAACACACAGTAAATAACATAACCTAGCAACAAGAAATACAAAACAGTACGCGTTTTAGGCTGATGTGTATTGACGTGAAATAAACCGTTTTGATAATGTATGTTGGCAATAAACATATTAAATTCAACATTTTGAAAAACATAATAGCCATAATGAACTCAACGAAGGATAACTGTGTATCATTTTTTTTTGGTTAGCGCGTTTCTGCCAAATAAATATAAGCAGATTTATCCCACAAACTAATGCTATGCTCTTTCTCATTCTGCTTTATTTTATCAAATGAATATAAAACGAAGACGTTTAAACTGCTGAATCTTGCAAATAATCTCGAATGTCACACGGCAAGTTACCGATTTGCCTAGTGGCGTATCAACCAAAAAGGTGATAAACCATATTGTTTGTATTGTATATTTACCATATATGGAAAACTGTACCCCCCCCCCCCCGTTTCGAGGCAGAACAGCACATAAACGCTTTATTAGGCTGTAGGTAAACTACTGAGTACTTAAAAAGCAATAATTTTATTTATAGTTTCAAAAAGAGGGCTGTGGCGTGACCAACAAATGCGCGTCTGTTTCAGATTTTGGTCGAACAGGGGGCATAACTGGAAATAATTATGATAGAGATTTTTGCCATTGAGGTTTTTGGCATTATTTGTTCCAAATTTCAATTCCATACCTTGAACGGTTATGGCCTAGGTCAAACAATTCCACGACGAAGTCGACATCAAGTATAAACTACCTCAACTGCTTTTTACGAAAAACAAACACGCTAAAATGCAAAAGGAATGTAGTATCTGTATTAGTTATGTTTGAGACGACAGCCATTAGAATTGCAAATGTCATAATATCCGTGCAGTTTCAACATACATTGAGCCAAAACCAAATACAACATGTTACCATCGTTATTGCAGTACCACTCAAAATGTTGTATTTAAACGCGTTTGCTTAATATGTATTTTAAAATAAAACAGATTAAACAAATCCAGACACAAACATTACTATTGAACATTGTATTCACATACAACAATATCTCGCAGAAAAACAAATAGTATACGATTGCTCACGACAATATTCCAGTGATCAAACAAACTGAGTAAGCCTATCAAGAAAATGAAGTTCGTTGATCAATATTTCTGCGAAAACCGCGTTGATTATCTACAGTTGTGATCCGCGAAGAGCCCCTACAAAAATGATCTGCCAGATTTCCATTACAAGGAACGGTTGCAGAATGTTTTGATCCTTCTGCCTGATAAGTAGCAGAGACCAAACAACTTATGCAAGAAACAACGAGAAGATTTATTCGTCCCACCATACCATCAGAAATCATGATGACGTGATGAATGTATACTGATTTCTAAAGGAAAACTTCTTTGTTTGCCTCCTTTGATTGTAAGTATATTCCATGGCTGATCGTGTAGTGTTTCATCCTATTTCTAGCACTTTGTGTCCGCAAAATAACATACGCTCGGATTTGGATGATCCTATCGTACACTCCAGGCCATGAAAGATACTAAAAATCATGCCGTTACGTAGAACCCGTCCCACATTGATATCAGAAATGATGATGACGTGGGTAATATGTTCGGTAAATTTATAAAACCATCTGATGAGAAAATTCGTTTCTTTCGTTCGAAATGAATGCATTTCGATGATATAAATATTTATGACTATGGCAAAGAATATAATAATATTGCATTTTGCTTTGGTACAATGCAGTATAATTTGTTTGTGCATGCTAGGAATAGTAAGTGCCTAAGCAGCAAAACAACTCGGAGATTGCGTCTTTATGCAGATAATAATTTGATTTGTCAGTATCAATCTCAAAGACAGAGAAAATAATCAAGACAAAATTTCCTTGCATAATATAACTTGTCTATCACAAAACACACATAACTGTGTTTTTATTTTCTCTTCTTGTTGTGAAATCATGTCTGCTATAAATTGACCATTAATTTACAGGAAACAAAGAAAACACGCAAATCATCTCAACAGTTTCACGTTGCCTGGTTTCATCTTCAGGACCTACGTCAATTGTTTTTTGCATCTGGTTTTAAATGTATATGCATAAATATAAATATTTAAAGTATAATTGATAAAACAACAATTGTTTTAACATTGTGTGCGCCCAGAGGCCGGTTGCTCAAAACCTCAATTAAATTTAACGGCTCGTTAAAGTTTAAACGGTTCATTTAATTTTAACCAAAAGTGGCATGATGTTGCTCAAAATAAAGTTAGAATTTAACGGCAGGTTTTACGGTTTTCCAAAATGGCGGCTCTATTTGTAAATGTTAGAAAAGTGAAAGAATTTCGGCACACTGCACATGTACAGAATTTGGTAGACGATAAGATGTATGCCAGATACAGATTTACCAATGGTGGAAAATATTATCTAGAGGATTTGCTAAAGGAATCGCTGGAAAGAACGACAAGAAGAAACAGGGCACTAACTGTTAGACAGATGATTCAGATTACGTTGCGCTTCTTTGATTCAGGATCATTGGTGATAGCATGGGCTACCACAAGTGCACTGTGTCACGTGTTGTAGTCCAAGTGACAGAAGCAATTTGTGTGCATGTTCATCTGTTTGTGATGTGGCCTAATGCCAATTGAAACTTTGAGTTTTCCACTTTTGTTTTCAATATTTCCATCTTTTCTTTCGAACGCTTAACATAATAATTATTTTGTCAGTTCGGCCAAAACACGCCCGGTTAAAGGGTGATACTAA